>NW_028301536.1:17277500-17472500 GCF_042242905.1 Orbicella faveolata | reverse complement strand
TACACTACCAGTGTGCAGACCAACGCAGTCCTTTCGTATCACATCAAAATCTGTTCTCTTTTCGCTCCATATGTTCACATGAGATATTTCGCCCACGAAAGCCTTTGCCTCGATAAACTGTTTCTGGGACTGCTGTCGTTGTCCAAGTACAAGATATCCGCCCCCTTGCAGTGATGTTTGGGCGGAAATCAGGGGACCGATAGTACGTGCTCCTTCCCGGATTGTCAAATGGCCCGTAGACGATTCCCACTCGATCCAAAGGAAATGCCAGTTGCCGTCGTTTAGATCCCAGTTCGTTTCATCGCCCTGTGGAGAACCTTTGAGGATCACCCTTACGCTGGGATGTGTCTTGATGACTAGTTCGTTTGGCTGACTTTGAGTGGCGTATGATACAGCTGTCCCTTCACTGTCTTGCTGAGTCCTCATCCAGAAGGAGATAGTCATCGCTGTCAACTCAGGAATGGTAGTGGATATGGATACGTGGGATTTTCTTCTAAGGAACAGCTTGTAGTTGTGAATATCTAAATTGGCAAGAAATGAGACTTCACGCACCAGTAGACATTATATCATAACAAATACATTACGTTCATCAGGATATGATAACTTTTGAAGTTGCCTTTATTAAGTAAGGAGTGCAACCCTTACATTTGTAAGTGGAATCGTTGGAGTTAACGGTTTGGATAATTTTTTTAGGTCGGATGCTACAGTTAAAAATTTCCGGGTTTCTTGCCATCTGTTGCGGATTTCGGCCTTTCCCCCTTTTCAGCATACGCTTTTTGGGTTAAGTGATGAGAAAAGCTTGGTCTGTGTTATTTGCTTGCCAATTGCTGTTTGCAATTTGCAGCGCAATAGGCGATATTCGTATTCTCGATATTGGACTGGAACTAGCTTGCAACTGAGGGGAATCTTTTCAAATGCAAATGACTTTAATCTATTTTTATTGATATTTCCCCGCATGAGCCTCAATTGCAAGCTAGTTCCAGTCTAATACCGAGAATACGAATATGGTCTATTGTAACCTAGAAATCAGTGAGAAATGGTTGAGTAGCTACGATATCATTCAAAACGTTTAAATTGTTTAGATTGTATTCAACAAAAAGTCTACATTATAAGCGACGAAGAAGGTTGAGAGCAAAATACAATTCTGAGTGTTTTATTAATGGGTGGAAATCCTTATTACGTTTTTATTTTTTTCAATGCAATTTTTTCCCGATGTTTTCATCAGAAATGCTCCTTTGGTACTTACCGCTGTTTAGGCATTGGAAAATTGGACAGCATTCGTCGTTTGCAGGGTGAAAAGTGCATGTCGCTGGCAGTTTATTTGGGCAGTAATTATTCGTCTCACAAACGGGACTTTTGTGTTTCACCTTGCATGGTTTGAATGACGTGATAACATCATTATTGCAAGTTGCATGAGTTGTTAAGTAAGATTCACTTCCACAACATTGCACTGTAGTGTCGTCAGCATCGGTGTCTTGTCCAGGAAGGTCTCTCACTTTTCCTAACAAAAGGGGTTTCAGGTTTACAAATGAATTTAAAATCACTATGCAGGAGACCCTCCTGATATACGTTTTACATTGTGCAACGCATCCGAATGGAATGGGAGCCAATCTTTAAAAGATATTCGCACAATCTTCAGTTATTGTCCGATATCAGTTTCTTTCTATTGCCTTTTCAAAATAAAATGATAGGTCACTTTAATTTTTTTTTTATTACGTTTTTCACTGTCTAATGATTTTTTTTAAAGCCGACAAACAGAAAACTGAACTAACCTTGACAGCAAACCTGCCTGTCAGGAAAGAAAGCTGCATTATTGCAGCATCTTGCCTCCTTTGCACTTCTATGTGTTCCATAGAACACGCTGACACTTCCTTCACAGCAGAGAGATGTTTCTGTATTATAGGGTTTCTTTCCAGCACAGCATTTCCATGTTTCGTGCTTAGGACGAATGTAAGGCTCAGAACCACATTTATCGCATACTTTGTAACGGACATCATAATGCTTATTTCCACACTTGTCTATCATATCTGAAAGTTAAAAAGTTGCAAACGTTTAATAATAAAGCAACGCCAAGTTGCAAACATCTAATAGTGAAGCAATACCAGAATATAAACTTTGGCCGGAATATTATAGATTCCGCTTCAAGACAAGGTCTAACAACAACATAAACCATAAACACTCCCGTTTGACGGCGGAAAGTCTTAATACTTTGACGAAACGCACGATCATTTTGAGATGCAATAACACAAACTTAACTGCATACACTGCAACCTAACAAGGTTGTGGTTCTTCATTCTACGTACCTTTGTTGATCACCCAGACTCCAAAGTTGTCAAGGAAGGCTGTTTCAATAAGCGTTGTTGAATTTTCGCTCATATGCCTCCTGTCACTTGAAGTCAATGGAGAGTTCCATTTTATGATCTTTATTTTGTGCTCTGTTCTAAGGGGCTGTCCTGACGTGGTACCATTTTGGAGGCCCGTACTTCCGCTGACAACAAACTTATTTTCGTCGCATGAATGTTTGCCTCTCCACATCCAGTGGTTTAAATGTGGCAATCCAGGACAGTTTCCCAGTCCACACCGCTTACTTCCTGACGCGCAACCCAGCCACAAGCCATCTCCTTCGTCATTCACCCTGTAAAATAGAGCCACTTCATCTCCATAGCGAATAGGGTCATTGGTGGTCAGCCTTCCTTTACCGTAGATGTGGAACACTCTTCTTGCGTGAGTGAAAAAGTTTTCTGTTGCCTGATGCTTTGAAAAACTACATTCCTTTTTGCTGCAGGCTAACCAAGATCTCGGAGTATTGGTTACTTCGTTTATGGCGAAGAGGACTGCATCACCACTGAAAATATGGTCTGGATCTTCTTCTTGTTCTTCGGAAAAGAAAAAATAATACAATGTACCTGTTTAAGCTATCCACTCATAGGACTTTTTCGACAATAGTTTACCTCTATTCAAGTTGATTTCTTTCGATTTGTTGATGAAGTTTTATTCTTTTTTTTAAAATTTTTTTAAAATTTTTTTTTATCCCAGGCTTACATTTTCCTCGATGAACAATCAACGCATGGAGCCAAAATTAATGATAACATTTTCATAAAAACGTTTTGAAAGGATTACCCATTTCAAACGATATACTGGTATTATTAAGTTTAGAACAATCAAAATTTACGGGATGATGTCAAAAACTTAAAGATATTGAAACGTTCTCAAACTACCTGCATTCGTATGACAGGATAGCTCTATCAAGAGAAAGAGTGTCAGACATCCAAGAGATGCCAAGTTCATCTTTGAATCCAATTTTTTTTTTTTGCTGCAACATCAATGGTATAAATGAAAAGCTGTTAGTAGATAGATAGGTAAAGAAGCGAAAAGAACATGAGATTAGTAAGTAGGTGGGTCGGTAGGTATGTGGGTGCCGGGGAGGGTGGATCTTTGGGAATGTGGGTGGGTAGGTTGATAGGCAGGTGTAAACGGTGTCTTATAGCGTTTGGTTTATTTCTCAGCTGTGCTCTACAAAGCATTAACAAAAAATGACCAAATTCCAGGTTGCAGGGTAAATAGCTTTGTCACCTTACGTGCAAAATTTTTCATGAAACAAACTCAACGTATAAAGCTACACTGAAGTAGCACACCGGCGACGTACGTGTTGTTTGAGTTTGAAGTTTTTGTTTCCCATTTGATAAAATTAGTTTGGTAATAAAAAGGTAAAAAAGATGATGTTCAGACGATGTTCTTGCTTAAAACGTCGCTTTCAGTTATCTTTGCCGCAAATAATCAAAGCTAGTAAAATGTGTTAGAAAATACAAAAACTGCGGTTAACAAGTGCGTCCTGTTAAACGAACTCGGCAAGCAGCATTTTCAATCTTATCTATTTTTTTGAAATTCTTCCGTTACCACGAAAGCCTTTTGTTAATCCATAAATCAGAATAAGAATTCGATCAAAGTAAGTAACTTATAAGTATAAATTTCAACATTGCCTATTAATACCATGAAAGCAAAATTGTCAACAGAGACAAAGAGTGCTCGTTCAGAAAACTATTGAACCAAGGGCGGGAGACTTCCTTAGCGAGCTGGTGTCAAAGTGCTTCACATTTTACAGTATTTTTTTTTACACTTTCAAGCATTTTCTATGGGCAAAAAGTCAAAGAAAAAAAATCTCAAACACTTTCTTTGGATGAAAGCCTCTTGCTAATCTATTTGTCCCTTGCTAATTCGATCAATTTTCATAAACTCATTGCTGTCTTCCAGGAATCCATTTCATCTTTTAAAGAACGATGGTCAAAAAAATTCCCGGAAATTTGCGTTAGTTCTGTTTCTCTTCGAATTTGGTCAACAGGAAGTTGATAGATTTAGCCAATCACCTGGCTATTTGGGAGTGAGACACTTAAATGTGACTTACATGTAGATTTTTTAAAATCACACCATTTCAACTCAAAATGGCCAACATTGTTGACTGAGAGATTTGTAAAATTAGAACGATTTGCAAAGATCCTGAAGATGTTTTTGAGGCTGACAACAATCCGAAAGGTATATTTCAAGTAAGTAAGGAAGTAATTCTACAGTTATCTCGAAATTAGAAGCGGAAACTTGACGTAAACGAACTTACGGGGGACTTCGCATGGGCTTGGCAAAATGGACACATGTTGTTCAAATGCGACTGAATTATGTTTTTTTCTCTATTTTTTTATTTTTTTGCCTAATTTTACGGGAAACTGCTTTAGGTGAAGTCGAAAACTAAAAGTCTTCCACAACGACACGGTGTTTTTGAACATTTTTCCCGTCTGTGGGAGTCAAAGATATTTTCTCGACAACTATCGAAACTGCGTTGTCACTGGACAGTGGCTTGAGCACGCGTAGTGCTTTGTGCATGAGTAGTGAACACTAGTTACCAAGGTCTCACTGACCTTACTTAGACATCGACAAATAACACTCCAACGTGGTAAATGCTCGCATCGGACACAAGACGTTGTCGATAACATTTGGTTCTCGATAACTATTTTTATTTTACTTTGTAGCTAGGAAATTGAGGTAAAGGTAAGGAATCCGATTCTACCGAGATAATTTGGAACTTGTCTGCCGATTCTTGAAATCCTTACCTAAAATTCGCCCAATCTAGCGTTCATCAGATGTATACTCTACAAAGTGTATCGGACCACACCTTTGAAATCATTATCCAAACTCGATCACACCTTGGAAGTGGTCTTTAATCGTAGTTAACCAACTAAACTGAGGAAAGTTTAAAATAAATCACTTGTATTCTTGTGGAAGTCTCCAGAGGAAAAATTTGGAGAGACTACCACGATGCTGAGCCGACATTTACGAAATTTGCGCTTTGTAGGCACTTCCAAAGTTTAAAATCCCTTGAAAATTTTTATTACGCTTTCTAGGATGTCAAATAAAAATAGCCTTGTAGAAAAAAAAAGAAAATCTAGCAATTATGTGACGATAAATTAGGCCTCAAAGTAGGCTGAGAGCGCAGGACTTCTCATATCAACAAAAAACCCACATTCTCTTTAGAGAAGGTACGTACATAACGTTAGAGGCATAAGAGGAAACATACTGTGCCGTTGGCCTGGTTTTCCTTACCATTCAAGAGTTCGAACGCTTTCTGGGCCAAGGAACGTTAAATCATCTAGTCGGGCCAATAGTCGAGGCCAGAATGCCATCCAAGTGATTTAGTCAAAAGGATAATTACCAAAATTTAACCTTATCACGTCATGGCAGTCAGGGGCGTGTCAGTTCAGTTCAAGACAGGTGCCTTGCATTAGTTATCGCTTTTAGACGTACCTCTGTTGTTATCATTGCTTACGTAGACATTTGAACAGTCTTGAATGGAAACTAAAAATTCCTTTTGTAAATGTTTTTTATTTATCTTTTTCTTACTTGTTTGTATTTATTTATTTTATTTTATCTTCTCTGACACCTCAGTCATCATGTACACAATATATGGTGTTAGTCACGGCGCTACGGTTGGCAATTCCTTTGATCACTGCAGATTTCAGACAACCACGTTTGACATTTACGCCATATATTATTAACTTCTTCGGGTACGAAATGCATGTGGTTCTGGATGAGCAAACAAAAGAAGACATTACTCCCCGTTTCTTAAGAGCAAGAAAAAGTACAGTTCTGTTCAATTCAAAACAAAAAAATTTACTGGAGAAAAAGAATTAATTTCGTTCATACATCAGAAGTTTAATAAGGTGATAAACTTTATGGCTAACTGATAGGTTCCAGTAGAACGATTTTTCTCTCTCCTTCTCAGCTCTCTAGACCTGGTATTTTTCAAACGCTTTCTTTGTCTATGAAACGATTTGGGTGGCATCCTTCTGACACAAGTTACTTATTATATTAACGAAGTAGAAATTTGAAAAAAAGAAATCTATGTATAATACTATTTTCGCGCAGACTTTCTTAAGATGTGAAATGCTCCGTTTCTAGTCAGTTAGCGTGTACATACATAAAGATGATTCTTCAGTTTCTAAGTTCTGTCAACTAAACAATAATATCTCACCAGGTACATATATCACTTTTAACTTTGTGTTTATTTCAAGCAAATATTAAATGTTCTAGATTCCTTTCGGAAGCATCTTACTAAAGCAATCTGAATAACTTAAGAAGACTAAATTTATTTGATTGTGACCCACAGTAGCCAAATCCTTGTTCTAAGCGTCTTTAAATCTGTGAACGTGATTAGGAATAATGAAATTTGAGCAAAATAACAGGTAATTGGCGTCAATATATCAGGTGTCAATCTGGTTTCTTTGGTAAGGTATTTTCTTTTTACTTGGTTTATATGTCAACATTTTGAAAAGCATTCCTCAAGGAAAAGAAATCTTTCCCTTTACTTTACCGGTATCTTTTATTTTGTATATAAATTTTTATCGATTTATTCTGGTACTAGAATATTACAGTGGTATAAAGTCGTTACTTTTCAAGCAATCGTCACCGCAAACATTACACGATACTGTCGCGAGTCTCGCGAGTTTTGACGGTCAGTATTCTTTGCTTTTAAATGTCTACATCAAATGTAAACCTATTCCAGACGGGAGGCAAGTAAGCTGTGAAATGTAGATTATAAAGAAGTTAAGTCACAGATGGCTTTTCTCGAAAGATTTAGCCTTTGTTCTCTATCTCAACTTTCCTACTTCAAGCGTTCTTGTTTCTTTTTGGTTTTTATCACTTCTAAGACATTTTCTGCATTAGGTAGCAGTTATTAAGAGTGTTCATGTGGTTAGAAGGCATTTTGTACAACGCAAAGAGTAACTTAAAAATACTGTCAAAAAGCTCCTTTAAATGTTACTCTTGTCTATCGATTAAACTAGCAACTGACAACGGTTAGAGAGGATAGTCTACATCACTCTATTTTCTGAAAAAAAAAAAATCAGAAAAGTCCCGATAACTCGCTCACGAAACACAAACGGTGTTGTTACTCAAAGGAAGGCAATAATGCATTACATCATTATCATTACTTTATAAACAAAATATATTGCATTGCCCTCTTGACCAACCCTCATCGTTTTTTCCTAATCAACTACAATTAAATCAGACGTCGCCAGCGGTCATATTGAAAACCCAGGAGAGAAAAACGTTTTTAATGAAGGTAAACACATAATATGGACTGATATGAAAACGTTTGTTCCTCAATGGTGTGAATAGTCACAAGGTATAACAGGTGAATCTTCAAGACACTGTGCAGGTGTCTTTCCTGAAAAGCTACTTCTCCTGTGATGCTTTGTTTAAGTCTCGTATGTGTCGTGAGTTTGACTGAAACTGTGTGACAAGAGCAAAATAAATTTCACGGAGTACTTTTTTGTCTTTTTTTGCTATAGCTAGCTTGTTTACAAGCATAAAATGTAACGCTTTTGTTCAGTTTTCAAATGAATCAAAAAATAATGTACTGTAGTTTAAATATCCAGCTGTTTCTTCGTTACTAAAACAGTTGTAATTTCTCAGCACAGATCGGGAAAAAGTCCGGAAGGAAGGGATTTTCATTTTTAGCGTCATTAGAGCAAGATTTCGGCAGAAAATAGACGGGAAAAGACAGAAACAGTCTTCTAAGGACCTAACTATTTTCTACAGAGCAAGTGCTATTCGTTTTACCGTACGTGCAGCATTAATTTTATTCATGAAACCTTACCTAGTGAGATCTACAAAGCATTTGGCTCACAAAACATCCATCATGTCTTACAAATTCCTGACAACTTTCATCATATTGAATCTCTTAAACAGCTATGAACCAAAAATACGGGTCTGTTGATATGGAAATTGAGTCACCTTTCTAGAAATGTTAAAACATTCAAGTGCAGCAGGTGGAGTCACCTTAAGCGGAGGTGGAAGTCATCCAAGATAACAAAGGGCAAGAAATGTAAATTGATGTTAAACATTTTTCCTGCTTCAGTAACAAAATTTAGAGAGATCCAGATACATTTTTCTATAAGTGTAATTTGCTCACTCCACCAAAGGCTGTTCCCCCCGTTGTTTTATTGCCAAAACATTTTCAGTGACGTCATGGCGATGATTATACTTCCAAGAATAAACTTTGAATACAGAGGCGAAACTAATATCTGACTTTATCACATACGGGGCAAAATTACTGAACCCTGATTAGCTGAGACAAAGGGCATTTTTTCTTAATCACGAGGGCATGATTACTTGATGCTGATTGGCTGAGCGCGCCTGCATTAGGTTGGTCAGTCTATTAACCGAGCAAGAGGTCTGTATGGGAGAATCTTGACCGAGGTCGTGAGTACAGACCGAACGCAGTGAGGTCTGTACACACGACCGAAGTCAAGATTCTCCCATACTGACTGACTAAGCTCGGTTAATAAGATGTTTATTATATGGCAAACAAGAACAATTTAATTCGTTTAGATGTAACCGGTTTAATTTGTACTAACTGACATTTTGCTCGCGAACGGCGATGAGGCGAACTTGATCCTGCCGAAGTTTGCTCTCTACTTTTTTCTCATCAGGCTTTTTGGCTCTTCCATAGATAAACATTTTCAGAAGAAAATAGTCAGTACTTTTGCATTTCAGTCTGCAACTTTTTCACCCCAAAATGTAACCGGTCTAGATGCCGGTCTAGATAGGAAAATCTAGACCACTTTCAATACCGATTTCGGCCAATTAAATTCGTGAATTCGCTAGTTCCCAGTCCTTGTGAGACACAGCCATATAATAAAGTGTAATATAACAGAAATTAATCTTAATATTATTGATACTCTTATCTGGCTTAATTTAAAGGAGAAACTGCTTCCCCAACCCCATTATACAAAATGTATTGCTGATCACAGCTGATATCACCAGCTTTTACTGTAAACCAGTTGAAATTTTTTATCATTTTTTTCGTTCTCGTTTGAAAAGAAAGTCTACATAAGAGCTAAGAGGCCCATCAGGCCGGAGCTTATCCCGGTTTCTGTAGCATGAAGCGACTAGGAGTATTTCTACTCCACCCTGGATGGGATGCCAGTCTATCGCAGGTTACCCCCAGCATTATAGGTCGCCGGTACCCATTTATACACCTGGGTGGAGAGAGGCACTGTGAGAGTAAAGTTTCTGGCCTAAGAACACAACACAATGTCCCCGGTCAGGGCTCGAACCCGGGCCACTCGATCCGGATCGAGTCGAGCACACTAACAGTCGAGCCGTTTGAAATACGATCTGACTGTAAATTCATGGTCAGAATTTCTACCCACTATTAGCGCAGATATATACTGCGTGTATAGAGACCAGTTAATTAATCTAATGCTCTTCCGATTCGTGTCTATCATTTTGACTTTTTCAACACCTCAACGAAATCGCGTCCAGTTAAAAGCTCAATACTAGTGGCCATATTTTGGTACTTCTGCGAATTTGAGGTCACTGATTTGGATTGGTCTGCCGATTCTTAAAATCCTTGTAAAAATGACCCAAATATGGCATTCTTAAGAGATGTACTTTACAATATACCAGGCCTGAATTTTGAAATATTTCTCCTAATTCATGATTGGTCTTTGATCGTGAACACTAATGCAATATCGATATCAAGCGATATTAAGGAATAATTAGTCAATACTAAATTTGATTTCCATTTATTTCTTACAAAGGGGCAAAAAGTAAGTTCGTTATGGGCATATCTGAAAAAAAAGTTTATTTTTAGGGGAGGTTCACGCACCATGGTACGCAGCTTCGAGAACACCTATTGTGCAGTCAGATTTTTTTCTTCTTACCTTTTAAGAGTTCAAACGCTTCTGTATCGAGAAACTTTGGACTTTATCCTCTTTTCAACCCGTGAGTGAGATGGGTTTCTAATATCGAGAGATAAACTTCCAGGCGACAGTACCCTGTCTTGATGTAACTACAAAAACAACCAAACTATTAAGAAAAATGTTATTAGACCTGAGATGTTGTGTTTCCATTCATGATGACAGCCATATTAGATCAACATGGAAAAGAGGATCATGTGAAACATCGGTTGTTGTTTGGACTTTTCAACCCGTTCAAGGGATGCGATTCTCATTTCAAGAGGTAACGTTCCAGGCGAGAGCAGACCGTCTTGATATAGAGACAGAGACTAGCAAGGTTCTAAGAAAAATGACATTAGACCTAAGATGCTGGACTTCGTTTCAAGATGGCGGCCATATTAGTCTAACATAGTCGATGTTTCACATCATACTCTTTTCCACCCGTTAAAGAGATGGGATTCTAACATCGAGGGATAAAGTTTTTAGTGACATCTTCATATCTTGATACTCACACAAAATCTACCAAGGTACTAATAAAAGAGACCAGATAGTTGCAATTCGTTTTAAGATGGCGGCCATAATACACCAACGTGGCCGTTGTTTAACATCAACTTTTTAACCCGTGAAAGAGATCGGAGCCTAATATCGAGAGATGAGGTTCCAGGCGACAGTAGACTGTCTTGATATAAAGACAAAAACTAGCAAGGTGCTGACAAAAACGTTATTAAACCTGAGATGCTGAACTTCGTTTCAAGATGGCGGCCATATTAGACTAACATGGCGGATGTTTGAAATGATTCTCTTTTTTACCCGTTGAAGAGATGAGATTCTACCATGGACAGATGAAGTTTTACGTTACAGTTTTTTATCTTGATATCCACACAAAAACTATCAAGCTACCACATAAAAATGTTTAGGACCCGAAAAGTTGCACTTCGTTTGTAAATGGCGGCCATATTAGACTTACATGGCTGTTGTTTGACATCATTCTCTTTTCAGCCCGTAAAAGAGATGGGATTCTACTATCAAGAGATAAAGTTCCAGGCGAGATTCCACTGTCTTGATGGAAACGCAACAACTACCAAGGTACTAGGAGAAACGTTGTTAGACCTGAGATGTTGCAGTGGATTACGTTTTAAGATGGCGGCCATATTAGACTAAGGTGGCCCATGTTTGACATCATTCTCTTTTTCACCCGTTGAAGAGATGGGATTCTACCGTCGAGAGATGAAGTTTTGCGTGACAAAGTTATATTTTGATATCCACACAAAAACTTGCAAGCAACTACATAAAAAGTTATTAGACCAGAAAATTTACACTTCGTTTCAAGATGGCGGCCATATACGCCTAACATGGCCATTGTTTGGACTTCATCCTCTTTTTAACTCGTCAAAGAGATGGGATTCTAATATCAAGAGATAAATTTCAGGCGACAGTACACTGTCTTGATGTAAAGACTAAGATGTAAACTACTAAGAAAAGTGGTATTAGACCTGAGATGTTAGGCTTCGTTTCATGATGACGCTCATATTAGATAACATTGTGAAACATCAGCCGTTGTTTGGACATTATCCTCTTTTCACCCCTTGGAAGAGATGGGAGTCTAATATCAAGAGATGAAGTTCCGGGCGAAAGTAGACTGTCTCGATATAGAGACAAAGACTAGCAAAGTTCTAAGAAAAACGACAATAGACCTGAGATGTTGGACTTCGTTTCAAGATGGCGGCCACATTAGACTAACATGGCCGATGTTTGACATCATACTCTTTATCACCCGTTGAAGAGATGGGATTCTAACATCGTGAGATAAAGTTTTAGGTGACAGTTTCATATCTTGCTATTGACACAAAAACTACCGAGGTACTACATAAAAAGTTTTTAGACCAGAAAAGTTGCACTTCTTTTCAAGATGGCGGCCATATTAGACTTACATGGGTGTTATTTCACATCGTCCTCTTTTCAACACATATAAAAGATGGGATTTTAATATCGAGAGATAAAGTTCTAGGCGAGACGTAACTGTCTTGATGTAAAGAAAAAAATAACAAGGTACTAGGAAAAATGTTATTAGACCTGAGATGTTGGGCTTTGTTTTATGATGACGGCCATATTACATCAACATGGAAAAGAGGATAATGTGAAAAATCGGTTGTTGTTTGGAGTTCATCCTCTTTTCAACCCGTGCAAGAGATGGGATTCTCATATCAAGAGATGAAATTCCAGGCGACGGTAGACTGTCTTGATAAGAAGACAAAAACTACCAACATACTAAGAAAAACATTATTAGACCGGAGATGCTGGGTTTCGTTTCATGAGGACGGCCATATTAGATCAAAATGGAAAAGAGGATGATGTGAAACAACAGTTGTTGTTTGGAGGTCATCCTCTTTTCAACCCGTTGAAGAGATGGGATTCTAATACCAAGAGATGAAATTCCGTGCGAGAGTAGACTGTCTTGATATAGAGACTAGCAGGGTTCTAAAAAAACCGACATTGGACCTGACGTGTTAAGGTATCATGGTAGGTGGATTGACAGTGTTTGGAAATCGCGCTCTTACGCTGGCGCTTTGAAAGAAAACTCCATCAACCTATACATTTTCTGAAAGCTTAATAGTTATAGAATACAATCATATCTTTGAAATTTTCTAAAAAGTTATTGTCGCAATGATATTAAAAGAAATAACACTGCTTCGCTTAAACTGGCTCGCTTCCGCGGGTGAATTATCGGAGCGGCGCGATTTACATCGGAAATGTTTTCTCACACATCACCCTCAAAAATCGTGTCTGCGATTTTCCAGATGTGGTTTGGTTTTTTTTCTACACCCTCCTAAACTTTGACATTTTTAATGCGGACGTTTCCTTCTACAAAAGAGGTCATAACTTTGAAACGGAAGCGAAATGAAACAAAGCCCGACACGGTTTTTCGAGGGAGGCATCCTTGAACATACCTGCCGATTTTCAGCCAATTTCATCGGAAGACGCGCGTAAACGAACTAAAAATGTTCATCCTTATATGCAGTTTTATATATTTTATCGAGAAAAACACGAAAAACCTTTCATGAGATTTGTATGAATAGGTGTTAAAAATCCCCTCCGCACTGACAGATGTCGGCATGGGTCAGTTTACCACAACAATGGGTTATGACAACTTGAAATAAACAGACGACTAATATTCTGTCGCGGAAACCCGCGTCGCAGTGAAGTCGTCCGAGAAGGGACACACTACAAGTTAAACTGCCGTGATCTTTTACTTAAAAGATTTCGTCGGCGGCAATGGTATTATTTTGCTTAAGTTTAGGCTCCTTCGTTCTCCAGTCATTTTTTGAAACCATGCCTCGTGAAGCCAAAAAGCATGAAAAAGAGGAAATCTCGAGGTCTACATTGTCAACATCTATATCTGCGCTTGACTCTCTCGTTGTGGAAGTTTCGGAATCGCGTCCGTTCTACAACAATTTCGTGCGACTAGCACTTGTTGTATTTTGTCCTTTAGCTTCATTGGCGGGACTAGTGTCCTCGGGTTCCTTCAACCATTCTTCTTGGTTACAGGGCGACCCACGGTCGCTCAGAGCCAAAGATCTTGTTCGACGCTGAACCTGTGGGTTCCACCAGATTTTCGCCTCTTCGAAGACGAAAATGGGCAAGAAGTTTTCGTCCTGACATAAAGAAAATTTGACAATAACGAAAGCCAACTTGCGATGAAACAACCAGATCAAGTACAGTTCGCGTGCACAAATGAAATATCACACCGCAATTCGCGTTACTTGTGACAACTGGCGGTGAATTTTAATTAGAGGTGTCAACGCGTTGTAAGGGTTAATAATATTCAAAAATAGTTTTTTTGCTTGAACTTAAAAAGTCAAAAAGCCCTTTCCCCCATTCTTTTTGCAAAATATTTATCTCAGTCTTCTCAATTTGAACAGCCAAAAAAAAAGATTTTTGGCATTTTTCGTAAAAATCCACCTACCATGATACCTTAAACCTCGTTTCAAGATGGAGGCAATATTAGACTAACATGGCTGATGTTTGACATTATCCTCTTTTTCATCCGTTGAAGAGATAGGATTCTAACATCGTGAGATAATGTTTTAGGTGACAGTTTCATATCTTCACTTCCAAGGTACTAAAAAAGTTACTAAAAAAGTTATTAGACCAGAAAAGTTGCACTTCGTTTCACGATGCCGGCCATATTAGACTTACATGGCTGTTGTTTCACATCATCTTCTTTTTAACCCATAAAAGAAATGGGATTCTAATATCGAGAGTAAAGTTCTAGGCGAGAGTTGACTGTCTTTATGTAAAGAAAAAAAATAGCAAGGTACTAGGAAAAACGTTATTAGGCCACAAACGTAACACTTCGTTTCAAGATGGCGGTCATTTTAGACTAACATGGCGGATGCTTGACATGATTCTCTTTTTCATCCGTTGAAGAGATGGTATTCTACCATCGAGAGAAGTTTTACGTTACAGTTTTATATCTTGATTTCCACACAAAAAGTGCCAAGCTACTAAATAAAAATGTTTTAGACCAGAAAAGTTGCATTTCGTTTCAAGATAGCGGCCATATTAGACTAACATGGCCGTTGTTTGGACTTAATCCTCCTTTCAACCCGTGAAAGAGATGGGATTCTAATATCGAGAGATGAAGTTCCAGGCGACAGTATACTGTCGCCTGGAATAGAAAGACAAAAACTAGCAAGGTACTAAGAAAACGTTGTTAGACCTGAGATGTTGGACTTCGTTTCAAGATGGCGGTCATATCAGACTAACACTGCCGATGTTTGACATCGTTCTCTTTTTCACCCGTTGAAGAGATGGGATTCTACCATCGAGAGATGAAACTTTACAATTTTATATCTTGAAATCGACACAAAAACTACCAAGCTACTACATAAAAGGTTATTAGAGTTGAAATTTACACTTCTTTTCAAGATGGCGGCCATATTAGACTATCATGGTCGTTGTTTGACATCATTCTCTTTTTCACCAGTTGAAGAGATGGGATTTTACCATTGAGAGACAAAGTTTTAGGTGGAAGTTTTATATCTTGATATCCACACAAAAACTACCATTCGACCAGAAAAGTCAGTTGCACTTCCTTTCAACATGACGGCCATATTAGACTTACATAGCTGTTGTTTGACATCCTCCTCTTTTCAACCCGAAAAAGAGATGGGATTCTAATATCGAGAGATAAAGTTCCAGGCGACAGTAGACTGTCTTAATGTAAAGACAAAAGCTGGCAAAGTACTAAGAAAAACGTTATTACACCTGAAATGTTGGACTTCGTTTGAAGATGGCGACTATATTAGACTAACACTGCCGATGTTTGACATCAATCTCTTCACCCATTGAAGAGATGGCATTCTACCATCGAGAGATGAAGTTTTACGTGACAGTTCTATATCTTGATATCCACACAAAAACTACCAATCTAACTGCGAAAAAAGTTATGAAACCAGAAAATTTCAAGATGCCGGCCATATTACACTAACATGGCCGTTGTTTGGACTTCATCCTCTTTTCAACCCCTTAAAGAGATGGGATTCTAATATGAAGAGATGAAGTTCCAGGCGACAGTATACTGTGCTAATGTTAAGACAAAACCTACCAAAATACTTTGGAAAACGTTATTAGACCTGAGATGCTGGGTTTCCTTTCATGATGACGGCCACATTAGATCAACATTGAAAAGAGGATGATGTGAAACATCGGTTGTTGTTTGGATTTCTCATCTTTTCAACCCGTTTAAGAGATCGGATTCTAATATCAAGAGATGAAGTTCCGGGCGAGAGTAGACTGTCTTCAGTTGATATAGAGACAGAGACTAGTAAGGTTCTAAGAAAAATGACATCAGACCTGAGATGTTGGACTTCGTTTCAAGATGGCGGCCATATTACACTGACATGGTCGATGTTTCAGATCATACTCTTTTCCACCCGTTAAAGAGATGGGATTTTAACATCGAGAGATGAAGTTTTAGGTGACAGTTTTATGTGTTGATATTCACACCAAAACTACCAAGCTACTACATAAAAAGTTATAAGACCAGAAGAGTTGCACTTCTTTTCAAGATGGCGGCAATATTTGACTAACATGGCCGTTGTTTGACATCATCCTCTCTTTAACCCGTAAAAGAGATGGGATTCTAATATCGAGAGATGAATTTCCAGGCGAGAGTATACTGTCTTGATGTAGAGGCTAAAAATAGCCAGGTACTAAGAAAAACGTTAATAGATTTAGGCTTGGCTAAATCTATGGATGAACACAGATCCTGGTGGACTAATCTTTCTCTCTCCTTCTCAGTTCCCTCGACTTGGGACTATATGAGAAATCATTTTTTCACAACTAGCTGAGCGAAGTAAGGAAGTTCCTTCTTGAACAATTTAGCCTACATTTTCCACATTGTCATTCATAATTCATCGCAGTTTTCCCACTTTTAACCATTTAGGTTCCTCTTTGTTGTTTTTGTTTGTTTGTTTGTTATGTTTTTTGTTTTTTTATTACTTCTTGGTCATTTTTCTGCCACAGAGAGCTATTATTTAGACGGCTTCTGTAATTAGATTAGGAGGCCATAGGCATACGGGCTGGGGGACAGGGGTGGGGGGGGGGGTGCTACAGACCCCAGTTTCAGAAATTTCGGAAATTTTTCGGGTAAAACGCTGATGATTCGAGTAAAAGTACTCGGGAGAAAACACTCTAAAAGGTAATCAAGGCCAGGCTTGTAGGCTACTTTCTCTGACGTTTGCCTTGTCAAAAGGGAGTTAAGGTCAAATCATATAAGGATCCAGGTATTCTGTTTTGGAAAAGCCGCATATCGTTTAAACGTGTACCGTGGAACCACGATATGGTTATTATTTTAGGGCTTTCCACAACTTGCACCAGATTTCCCAAAAAGTTGCTCGCAATTTCTAAAAAGGTTGCTCAAAAAAGGTCAAAAGTTGCTTTTTGTAACGAAAGTTGCTCCAGAAAAACAGAAAAAAAATAACAATTTTGTTGCTCTCTTCTTTTATTTGATCTGGTGCAAAAATATGCAAATTGTACAACAAAAGTAAGATTTCTAAGCATTTTTATACAATTTTGCCGCGTAACAAGCGTTGCTAAATACCTTTGCCCTCAATCAAAACCAAAAAATGTATGAGTTAAGACTACGCATCAATATCAATGTTGTAAAATTCTTCACCTGAGACACCCAGCTCGAGTCAGTCGAGTGCGAATCTTCGTCCGCAGCCCAGCTGCTTGCATCTTGCACCCATCATCTGTCCCAGTGGGGGAGGGGGATCTAGCCCCTTTTTTACAGGAAAATAATAAAATGCCCACTAAAACATTGTGAAATAAGGAAGCAAGGCCAATTTAAGCACAAAAAGCTGCTCCGATTTCTCAGAATTGACTCAAAAGTAGAAATTGCCCAGAATGCGAAAAGTTGCTCGAAATGTAAAAAGTTGCTGGAAATACCAAAAGTTGCCAAAAAGTTGCCGAGCAACTTGTGGAAAGCCCTTTATTATTTCTATCAACAAAACAATGACAAAAGAATCAAAGCAAACGAAGACCAAG
Source organism: Orbicella faveolata (assembly GCF_042242905.1). Classification (NCBI taxonomy): domain Eukaryota; kingdom Metazoa; phylum Cnidaria; class Anthozoa; order Scleractinia; family Merulinidae; genus Orbicella; species Orbicella faveolata. The sequence continues at coordinate 17,454,720 of NW_028301536.1, read as the reverse complement.
ACTTTTGTTTTTGTGGTGGCTCTGGAAAGGGCCGTTTTAAATTTTTCTTGAACTTTTCGTACGAGGAATAATTAACTGTTTCTTTTTTAAGTTTCTGATTTTACTAGGCTGTCAATCAAGGTAAATAGAGTATGCGTGGTTTCAATATAACTATTTTTGGAATGATAACAATTTCATAAGACGTGAGAATTGTGAACGTTTTTGTTGTTACTGCGATTTGAGTGTGTTTGGACAACACTCACGCTTTCGGACATTGTGTACTTTTTTTTTTCGGGCAACAATTAATATGAAATAAACAGCGATATATTAACAGCTTCTTAAATACTGCCATACAAAAGTTTTCTAAAGCCTGATTTTCACTAGCGACACAAGCACAAGCGCAAGCACAAACGCAAGCAATAGGGATGAACCAAGTTAAAACGAAATTCGACTCAAAACACAACCACAAGCAAAATCATCCGAACCTTCCATACTGTTTAGGTGCGAGGTAAATATTCTTATACTTGTGTTATGCCTGAGCGGTATTTCGTTTTCACTTGTTGCAGCACAAATGCAAACATAAGCGCAAGCACAAGGAAAAGGAAAATTTTTGATCTTTGTGCTTGTGCCTGCGTCAAAGCCGTTTACACGGTGAAATAAGAATTATTATGTTTGCGCCTGTGCTTGCGTCGTTAGTGAAAACCAGGCGTAAGTTCCTAATTCAGTTTTCTGTAGAACACGTGCTATTCGTTTTACCGTACGTGCAGTTATTTAATGAAACCTTACCTGCTGAGATCTACAAAGCATTTATTTCCAAAGCATGAAATACGACTTACAGTGGTGGTGGATTGTGGAAAATGAGGAGTGTATTTTTCTTTGAGAGGGAGCCGGAGAGACAAGCGTACTTCTTCAGGAAAGTTAGGCTTCTTTCTTATCTGTTAATTCTACTGTCCCTAAAATTGGTGATTGAAAAAAAGTTTGAGATCACTAAGTTTACAACAGGATTAATTCATACCCGCTAGTGATTAGTGAGGGGAATGAAATAAGAAAAGTGTAATTGTCTAACATTAAATTAGTTGTCATTATGAAAAAAAGCTTAGACTAGCATTTTTTAAATGTTATTTTGTTAAAGGAACCATTTTTTATCGTGCGCTGAATATCGATCGCACTGAAAACGTATTCGATCCTGTTGTGGTCATTAGGCAGATTCAGTTCACGAATGTGTAATACAGTCGAACCTGTATATAACTGCCACCCTCGGGACTTGAGGAACTGGCCGCTTTTATTCAGGTGTCCTCTTAATACAGGATCACTACAACCTACTCACTGGGCATGGTTCGTGATGTGATACTGTACTTCAGCACATTACGGACATCTGGAAAGCGTTAACGATACTAAACGGCCGATTATCAGCTTAGGCCTGGTTCAAACGTCGAACTTTACATGTGCCGAACCTAACACAATTTGAGTCGACCCAAATAATTAAGTTCGGCAGTTGATTCAAACGTCGAATCCAATTTAGTCGAACTTAATGGGAAAAATAAAAGGCACTATTGTTAATCGCAGTTATTGCTCACCAAATGGCGGGAAAAATGTGGGAAAGACAAATTGTGGAAACGAAGAGCTTGTTTTTCTTGCAAATGCGATCAAAGAGGGTAGAAGAAGTCGAAGAAGGCGACTCCGATGTAGTTAGCATTAAACAACAAAAAAAGAGTTTTGAAGCTGGTTTGCCGTCCATTATTGCTTATTGCCAAGGATCATCACAGTTCCTCGTCCAGTTCCTCGTCGTCGATTTCTTCAAGATTCATTTTATTTTGTCATTTTCTCTCAAAAACATGCCTCGCAGTAAGTCACCGAGCTGCTTGCTTTCCAACCCGCTACAATTTAATCCTTTTCAAATACGGAACATCGCATACAGAAGTGGTTTATGGACTTCAATCAAGTACATTTCATGCTCTCGAAGCAGGAGGAACACATATCTTCTCGATCTTCCCGCCATTTTGTTCCAAACGAAGCGATGTACGCATGACAAAAATAGGAAACGTGAAGAACTCTCGGTAAAATTAATTATATAATGTATTTGTAATGTATGCATTAGATTCGGCACATGTAAAAGTTCGACGTATGAACTGAAGTCGATCTTTTGCCGTTCTACTCGACAAGCCCGGTCGAATAGAACGGCAGGTTGACCCACTAAATAAAAATCTGTCGAGCCTAATTGATTCAAACGTCGAACTTTACATGTGCCGAATCTAATTATTAGATTATTAGATTCGGCACATGTAAAGTTCGACGTTTGAACCGGGCCTTACAGTAGCTCTGTACATGTTATTTCTTTATAGTGATGATGGACATGTGGTTTAGTTTCCGTTCAAGGGTGGCCCCTTAATATAGGTAAAAATAACAAAGAAAGACAAACATAGGACTGCTACAGGGTGGCCGCGGCTACTTAATAGAGGTGGTCGCCTAATACAGGTAACGAATACAGCGTTTGTATGAGCGAAGAATCGGGACTTTGAGTGTTCTGAGGTTGGCAGCGCACGTTGTAAGTGCGCTGACTTGTCTTATTACACGAGCTTTTGCTGAGTCTAAATCGCAACATGTAGAGTACTTTCTACCAGTAAATGCGTCTTACTATAAGCCATGGATCCTCATTTTTTCTCCTTCGATTTATGGCCCAAGCGGGAATAGTCGCAAAATTAAAAACAAAACAACAGAAGCTCGGTGTTTCTTTCAGGTAGCTGTTTCAGCCATGTTGTGAAGCCACGGACATCAGAATAAGGCTTTTGTTGTTCAGTTAATTGTACGATTAAATTGTATTTAATATACGGTAATAAAATGGACGAAAGAAAACCTTTCAACCATACAGTGTATCACAGTTCGTTGTAGTTTATACTTTTCATAGTTTTTCATAGCAGTGACCGTAAAAACCGGAAGATCAAAATAAGCGCTCTCTTTAATTTTCCGTTCTCGAGAGAACTACAGAGCTGCCGTAATAACCGTTTTAGCTTTTTTAGTTGTTAGTTTTTATTAGCTTTTCTTCCATGTCAAAAATGCGTAATACAAGGACTAAAATAAATAAAGCGCTCAAAAATATGGTTTGTTTTCTATGCTTAGCATTTTCCGTACTGCACATTTTCCACTCGTCGCCGATTTTCCACATTCTTCATTCTCCACTCTCCCCATCTTCCACACTTCAGAATTATCGCGCTCCTCTTTTTCCACACTCCTCACTTTCCACATTCCGAATCTTCCATACTCCTTCATTTCCCACACCACACACCCCTCATTTTTTATCCCATTTTTTGTCCAACAGGTACCATCCAACCCGTACTCAGCGCCTTACTTTGGGTTCAAATAACAGAAATCGATGTCGCAGCTGATTGACGCACCTTAATGTGCTACTGAATTAGCCACGCAGCAATCAAGGCTCTTTAAATTTCCACAACTTAAATGAAATAACGCGAAGTTTTGAAAGTCGCCGATTAATTTTAAGGAACGGTGTATTGATTGATTAGTTTTAGCCCGGAAGTCTTTTATTTCCTTTCTAGAAGGAAATCGCTCTTACACGCAGGAAGGAAATAAGGAACTAATATTGACAATGTCATAAGTCCTCAGAAATATAACCACTAGTGGGACTGATATCTCTCTTAACAATTTCTTGCTAATGGTTATGTAAATAAGTGCGCACTTACTATTGGTTGGTGTGTTCATTTTATGACCCTATATTAGCGTTTGCCGAAAGGAATAGAAGGTTGTTATCAAGCACAAGTCGATGAACAGAAGTGCTCGTTCGTCTTTTACGAAATTATGAACACTTCTTCTGTTATCAATCCTCGCACTTGCTGGATTAATGCGCGATTTTCTCGCCTGACAAGTTGGCTGCCCTCCCTCTACTTTGTTCTGTTCGCTACACGTTCAACACGGCTGTTTTTACAAGTTTAGTAATCATCGTCTTCGACAGACACCAGAGCATCACAAGACCATTTCAGCGTTTGAAACACAGACCCAAATTCTACCGATATCTCCTGGCTCTTTGGGGATATTCTCTTCTTTGCGCAGCGCCACAAATGTACAACGCGGAAACGTTGGTTCTAAATTACACCAGCTCTTACAGTGCAACTAACGTTACTGTTGCCTTCCACCACTGCTCAGTTCCGTCGATCAAAGGCTTCACTTCAAGTACCGTGGCGACAATTATTTATTACATCCTGGGATTTCTCGTTCCGCTAGTGGTATTAATTATAGCTTATTCCAATATCTACGTCTCCCTGAGGAGAAAACGTCGTAATCCCGTGATTAATCAAGCCGCTCTGAAATCTACAGGAAAGGCGCTTCGCGTGCTTGTGTTGGTAGTCCTTGGATTTGTGGTCTGCTTAGGAGTACCACAATTATGCGACTTGATGAGGTCGTTCGTTTCTAAGGGCAAAGCAGAAATTGTCTTTCTCTCTTTCATTCTTGAAATGTCAAGTTTTATTATTAATCCCATAATTTACGGATTTTATTCTGCTGACTTCAACCAAGGGCTCAAGTGCCGGAGATAATCTTTAGTTCTGTAGAGACGCAGCGATCTTCAGATTAAGACGTCAAAGTATTGGGAGAATGGAACCGTCGACACATACTTCTACACGAGTGTTTCAGTGGTAATGGCGATCTGTGCCACGAAAACTCGGAGTGCAGATTTGCAACTGTCTGCCTCAAACTGCTATGTTTCTGAAGGAAAATACAATATCTATTTTTGTTTGTTCAAGTTTGTTTGTTTTTCCTTTTTCCCATCTCGTAATGTACCACTCAATTTACATCATTCAGGACAGAGATAAGATCTTTTTTTCTGTCCTTGACTTACATTTAATTTCTTGGTATTAAGAGAAGGGGTAAATTCAGTATTTTGTTTCTTGGAGAGGTGAAAGTCAGATAATTGGTTTGTAACACTTGGATAGAAGCAGATGTTCAAACCTTACATTTAAAGACATCTGCTTCACTGAATTTCGCTCTTCTGTCGTGATATCACGCCATGATATCATTATGTTACTCTCCAACGCAATGGATGTGGAGAAACCATTAAGCTTTGTTAGTCTTGCTAGATAGTTATGTGTGATAAAACAAATAATGATTCACTTCCGAAATATTGGAAGAAGTCAGAAAGCGTGTTTATGTTCGAAAAGCCTTGCAGTTCAGTTCAACAGCAATGCATCCATTATCAATAATAAGGTTAAAAACATGATATGATATCCTTTCTGTATAGTTTATCGATCATTGTCACTGTTGTTAGCTCTTGATGAATGTGTGACGATAGATTAAAAAGTGAGAAAAAAATATCTTACACTGAAGTCATATCAACGCTTTACGTCATCCGACTGTTCGCTGAAGTCATAGTCAATAGAGGGAAATGGTTATGAAGGCCGGTAAACATCACAGAAGTACAGACAAACAGGCTACGGTTTATGTTAGAAGGTCCTTGACCCTGCACATCATTTTTTATGCTCATTGACTGTGCATGAATTACATAATCGCAATTCTTCTATTGGTTAGTTGTATGAACACACATAACCACCTTTTGTATTTTCCCAGGTTTTGTGCAGGGTCAACCCCCAAAATAACAAAAACAAAAACATAAAACAAAGAACTTTGCCAGGTTTCCTATCCATTTCCCTCTTTTAGCTATGCTGAAGTTTTGTTCTAATTGGCTAGAAATTAAAGAACCGGAAATCTTCCATTTGCTTAAAAAAACGCTTGTTTCACAAGCCACCCCTACCCCTTTATCATCCTGATTCCCCTCACCCTATACCACCTCCACCACCACCACCAATTCTACATAAACCTACTGAATCGACTGAGAAATGTTTCATTCCTTTGTTATCATTTCACGTTTAAAATTATCATGGCAACCAACTGTTTCAAAGTCATATGGTTTTTGCCTCCCAAGCCACCCTTTGTTTTCCTCTGGGTTCTTTTAAGCTGCTACAAGGCTCATTGAATTGGATTGAGGAGAACCGTAAAGAAATAAACCACAACACGGTGCTTTTATTATGACCAATGGCTGATTTAAAGTCCCTTGACTTTTATTGGCTGTATGGATTAATACTGTTATTACAAAGGTATACGAAATGCAATTTTTGGCGCGAAACTTGACTTGGTTACAAATTTCCATTGCAAATTATTCCACATGCACGCGCTATTGCTGATAATTATTCATGCCAAGCTATTTGTCAGCACCTTCGTGGGTTCTTGCTCCGTTCATGTCTTCTCAAAGCAAGAGAAACCTTCGCTACACCAAGCGTGGAAAATAGAGGGTTATGATGCTAGTGTAAAAAGACAGATATGCTCCATGGCCAGCTATCAGTAATGGAACCTAAACAACGATAAACGTGACTTGAACGTTAATTACACGTGGTTTTAACCCTGGAGCTCAGTGGAACTTGTTATGTTTTAATGTGGCTGCTACTTCTTCATTTGATGCTTTCCAGGTTAGTAGGACTATGTAAACAACTATTGAATCAACTGGTGTTTTCTCTTCCTGTAATATTTTGATTTTCTTTGGTTCCAACACTATGCACATAGTTTTCGTTAAAAAAAAAAAACACTTCTGGTCTGCATGGTGACTAAATAACATGAAATAATTTACTTGTGAACCAAAAGTACTTGCCAGACAAACCGACCTTTCTTGAAGAAAATTGAAACTTCCTTTTATTGTTTTTCGAGGAAAGTGCGATTGATTCTTTAAAAGACGAAATTCTAAGTCAGCAGTGGACATTGTCATCGGCTGAAAATGATATAAAATTCGATAAAATCGTCTAGATCTAATCACAGACTCGGTGACTTAACATGATTAAGAGTTTAAAGTTCGGAAAATTAGCCGGCACACGTTTGTTTTATTTTGTTTATCCCTTTCTATTTGTTTGTCGGTTTGCTTAATAAAAAGTTCTTGAGTACTAGCCAGGCCATAAGATATTGCCCTGCATTTCATTTGTTTAACTTAATATGTCGCAAATTTCTAGTTTATAGTTCAACCTTACGTTTTAGATTTGTTTCAAGCAGATTGGACAAATCGGAATGCATACCTTCTCATTTGTGTCCCTTGCCACAAAACTGATGGTGAGCATTAGTTTGTAGATGTGCTCTAGTTATTTCAAAACAGCAATGTAATAGTTTAATCATTTCGTCAATTTTCCAACATTCTTTTATTAGGGTGGAGAAACCAGGGCAGAGCGAGCAAATAAGACTGCAATTTTCTCTTATCAAGCCGTATTCATGATATGGTTTGCGGATCGCCTATGAAGGTATGCACTGCGCTTACACTGAGCATTTGTTTCTTTATTTGTTTGTTTGTTTGTCGGATTTGAGTTTTGTAACTTTATGGTGAGATTTTCTGTTTTTATTGTTTGGCCTGCTGTTTTTAGTTTGAATAATCTCAAAATCGGCACAAACCCATAAGCACTGAAAAACATTTGTATATGCCCGGTCAGAGTGTCCGATCAGGCTAAGCTTTTACTTGTCATAACTGCCTCAAATTTGCTGACTGACTGTTTGACTGACTCACTGACTCTCTGACCTCCTTACTACCTGACTGACTTATTGATTACCTGACTGACTGACTGACTGACTGACTTATTGATTACCTCACTGACTGACTGACTGACAGACAGACTGCCTCATTGTCTGACTGCCTCGCCTGCACGACTGACTATCTGTCAGCCTGATGGACTGGCTGACTGCCTGTTTGCCTGCCTCATGGACTGGCTGTCTCTCTTCCTTGACTGACTGACTGCCTGCCTGCCTGCCTTTCTGGCTCAGTGCTTGGCTGCCAGAATGGTTGATCGACTGCCCACCTGACAGACTGGCTAACAGACTCACGGTCTGACTGACTGACCGACTGACTGGGTAACTGACTGACTGATCGAAGGACTGCCTCCCTGCCTGACCACCTACCTCACTAACTGACTACCTCACTGTCAGCCTGACTGAAATGACTCAGTCACTGAATGAGAGTCTCCCTGCTTAACAGTCTGCGTGTTGAACTAGCTGGCTGGCTGGCCTGGCTGCTCTCCTGCCTGTCGAAGCGGTTTACTGCATGACTGACTGAATGCTTAGTGACTGACTGCTTGCCTTCCTGACGGACTGATTGACTGACTTACTGACTCTCTGACCTCCTTACTACTTGTCTGTCTGACAGACTGACTCACTGACTCATTGATTACCTGACTGATTGACTGACTGTCTGATTGACTGACTAATCGACTTACCGGCTGTCTGACTATACTCTGCCTGCATGCCTGACTGACTGGCTGGCTGACTGGGTAGCGAACTGCCTCCCTGCCTGCTTGTCTGACCGCCTCACTGTGTGACTGACTCGCTGCCTAAGTGCCTGCCGCCCTAAGTGACTGAAATCTGTTGACCTGCCTGACTGACTGACTGCCTGCCTGCCTGCCTGCCTGACTGACTGACTAACTTACTGACTGCCTATCCACCTGCCTGGGTGACTGAATGCCTGACTACCTGACTACAGGACTGCCTGGCTACCTGTCTAACTGACTCACTGACTGACTGACTGCCTGGCCATCTGTCTAACTGACTGACTGACTGACTGACTGACTGACTGATCGACTGACTGACTGACCCATTGACCCACTGATTGACTGCCTGCCTGCCAAACATGCCTGCCTGCTTGCCTGCCAAACATGCCTGCCTTCTTGCCTGCGGACTGACTGACTGACTGCCTGCCTGCTTTATAGACTGGCTGTCACCCTCCCTGGCTGCTTGCCTGCCTGCCTACCTGCCTGTCTTACTGACTGACTGCTTGCCTGCCAGACTGACTGACTGACTGGTTGACTGACTGCCTGCCTGACGGACAGTCGGAATGACTCAATCTCTTACTGCCTGACTAACCAACTAAATGACTGACTGCCCGACTGACTGACGACTAACTCCCTGCCTGACTCGGTACTGGAGTGCCTGAGTGACTGTATGTCTGACTGTCTTACTGATGTACTGATTGACCGACTGACTGCCTGATAGTCTGCATGACGGTCCTCCTGCCTGATGTACTGTTTGACTGATAGACTGACCAACTGACTGATTAAATGTTGAACTGCCTGTCTTATGGACTAACTGACTGACTGACTGACTGACTAACTAAAAAATTGGAAACAGTCCTGTCTAAATTGAGTGTGCAGAGACAAGCTTGATGAGTGAGATCATAATAAGTTTGCCATAAGTCTGCCTTCAATTTTATCATTTGTTCTCAGCTTTGATATTAGTCATGATTAGCCAATCACAGCGTGCGATATCGCCTTCCTTGAACAGTTTTGAGCGTTGGTGATTTCTTGAAGGCTATGTTAATCATTTTGAACGAAACATTCCGAGTTTAATAACAAGTGCAAACAAAAGTAAAAGTAAAGAACGCTGAACAAAGAACTCAACGTGGATTAAAGTATTGTTGCAGCAGTTAAACGCTTTAACATTTTATTTCAACGTGTTTATATAGGTTTTAGAGTTGTAGCTAAGAGAATTCAAATCACTGTATAGTAGATGATTTGTGTAAATGGAACTCTCTATGTCTTCAAGGTTTTCCAAGGTTAACAAATTTATCTTCACTAAATTGCGTGGCAAAACTTTTCATCAAAGCAAGCAGGCTTTTACGATGTGCTTTAGTGGTTCAAATCAGTTTTAACCAGCCCCTAAAGATAGCCATTTTCATACGTCCGAGTACGATGTCTTAGCAGTGACGGTAATTGAACGTGTAGTGAATGTCAAAACAGTAATTTAACCAGTTTCTTTACAATACTCTCGTATATGGTTAAGGAAATAGTACATTACACGTTAATCTGTTAAGCAAGACAACCAAAGAGAGAAGCAATTTAGGTGTAGACTTTGCATGTCAGAAGGTGGACCTGTCAATCAAATACGCGCTCCCCGATTGGCTGACTTGCCACAAAGTTTGTTCGATGGCCACGGTATGCCACGTTTCACTGTAAACATTTCACTCTGCTTCTAAGATTAAGCGTCAAACTGTTGAGAGGGTCTGAATGGGGTGTGCTGGAATTGTGACGGTGTTTGGATATCTGATCTAAATTAGCACAGATTTTGCGACTTTATTTCCCCATTTTCTCCTTAGTTTTAGTTTCGACTTAGAATACATATCAAACACTCAAAACAGTGTTTGACTACATTTTCAAACACCTGTAAGTTCGTCAAGAATATACTTCACTGCCCGTCTTATTTTCAACTCTCTTCTCGGTGTTTGGAAACGTGATTAAACACGGTCTTTCGTGTTTGATATATTACTTAGCTGCCAGCAACTTAAGCAGATCTCAGCTGTTTGGATTTTTTTGTTTTCTGTTTTTGATATTGCTCAGCCGAGAAAACAACAAAGAAGGCGAGTCAACGTTATTATTGATCAGGGAATAAGGTCAACTTAAAAGAGTGCCGAAAATAAAACAAATTCGCATTTTCAAGTATCTTGGCGTCCCTATGTGCAAAAAATTGATTTGAATAATAATTTACGTGCAGATTGAATCACTTGGGAGTTGTAAGTTGAGTGACGGGCTCAACTCTTGTAAATCTCGTAGACGAAAACTTTGACCAATTATTCTAAGCTGATGTGATTGCGATTCCACAATAATAATTAGGCATCTATTACTATTAAATATGACTTGAAGGAAAATATGGTGCTTTCACAACATCAAAATAATGATATTAATACGGCGTAACCATGATATCCTCCTTGACGATAATTTAAAAGATTTCGTGTTTCAACTTAGCGGTGCGATACATATTTGATTGACCGAGTACTTTGGGATGTATTTTTCCAAATAGAACCTTAAGCAACCAAGCTAACGAAATTAAAAACTCGCGAATACAAAAGGCACTAGGTTAATGTTATGGATTACTTTTAATGTACCGTGATGTTCCATATCACGGAGCGTAATTTTATCTCCTCGAAATAATTAGAAATGCTTGAATTATACATGAAAACGTTCACAATAAGGAGTGCAAGCCTTCGTGCAGAATTTGAATGACAGAGGTTTAGCATGACGTTTATGAGAAACTGCAAACGGCAGCAATGAAATAGTAGCAGACATTCTCTATTTTTTGAGCGATTTATTTAAGGATTAGAAGGAAAGAACATAAAATCAGAGGTAATTTCTGCCGTTTGCCGTAAACGTCATGCTTGACCTATCTAGTACTGGTGTTTTGTTATATTCCTAACGCGAAAATTAACTGTAAAATTATCACTAGGTTTCATCACTTCTCTCTTATTAACATGTTATTTCTATTTTTTCTGTCAGGACTGAAGGTAGTTTATCGCACTATTGAGCTGGTGAAGACTGACGCTCCACGATGAAGAAGCAAGCTGACATTGTCGAATTTGTTTTTGCTTAATCTGCACAGATATTTATCAATAAAGAACGCGCGACCGTGCCGTGAATTTTAAATCAAGGAAATTTCTTTATATGTAAGAAACAATTCTAAGCATTTTGACGGGAAGCAATTGCGCTTTATGTTTTTTTTTTCTCCAATCAAAAAATTGTCTTTTATTGAGGAAAAACTTCTGCTTGTAGTACGTGTTTGACATTTGATCAAAAAAATTCCAAGTCTTTTGGCGGGAAAATAGTAGGTCCTTTAAACGGCACCTGGAAATAAACCAAGTCTTTTGGCGGGAAAATAGTATGCGCTTTTAAACGGTGCCTGGAAATTTTTCAAAAATAATCTAAGTCTTTTGGCGGGAAAAAAGTCTGCGCTTTTAAATGGAGTCTAGAAATTTGTCAAAAATAAACTAAGTCTTTTGGCGGGAAAAATCTGTGCAGTTTGCCGTCAGATTTTGCCCCTCAAAAGCCGACCTTTATTTTGACTTGTTACTAGACCCTGTTTAAAAGTGCAGAACGTTTTTCCGCGTCGGCAACCCTACATAGTCAAAAAATAGTAAAAGAGAGCCTACATTTCGACTAGTTTCCAGGCCCCTTTAAAAGCGCGCATTTTTTTTTTTTTGTTAAGTGAGACAAGACTCATTTGTTGATTACAATATTGTTTCTTTATTTCCATTCAATAAAGTTTTAATTGATAACTGATTTACAAGTTGTGATCGTTATTGAGTATTTATTTTCAAGTATGAAAACTGTTTAACTAACTACTAAGGTCAATAGATGCAGAGTAATTTTACGAGTCGTAAAATTTCTCTGTATCTATCGATCATAGTAGTTATTTAAAACAGCTCACTATTAAGGACTAAGTCTGAAAAATATCTAGGAAATAATTACAACAATCAAAAGAAATGAAAATACAATTTCGTAGCTTGTTAACAAAAGATGACTTTAAATGTGAAATTGGAAGTGCTGTTTCAAGCTGTTTTGTAAGCAAACTTCTACTAAGGGTGGAAAATTGATGGAAATAATGCCGGAAAAATAACGTAATAGGCTGTTTGTCCTTCACGTAAAATTCTAGCGACAAAACATGTCATACAAATTTCTAGCTAACTAAGCGCGGACCCATGCAAAGAAACCACACGAAAATATAACTAGATGCTGAAATTCAGAGGTTGCCTCAGGAATAATTCTCTTGGTTTGCTAAATAAATTGTACAATGCTAGAACTTTATATCTTCTTCAGAATATTTCGTGAATTCTTTCATTGCGTTATTTACTGTCAAATCTAACAGTTCAAAAAGTACGGCGACGTTTTTTTGAAGCATTCGCAAGACGAAACGACTTATGTTAAACAAAAAAAGAAATTAAACTACATTGCCTTCAATAAATATGAGTCACGGTCGATAAAACGTACGGCGAGATTTTTAAAACCAGTCTTAATTTATTTCGTTGTAAAATGCTAAACCAAAAACTTTCAAAAAATTACATAAGGTTGCATGGCGAATAATGAAATTAGGTCTCTGGAGAGAAAAATACGGCGAGATCTTTTGGTAAAAATCACAAATGCGCCGTAAGAGTAAGGCAAAAATATCTTTTCCAAAAACTAAAATGAACTAAAATGAACTAAAGTCGCATGGTCAACAACAAATGTTGGACTTGAAGTAAGAAGTACGGCAATATTTTAGAATTAGAAATATTCACAAGTAACTGCGCCGTGACGTAAGCTAAGGTAAAAAGCGGAATTCCTTTAAAAAATTCCGATTGTATAGCATATTACTGTACAGCAAGATTTTAGAATTGGAAATACTCACAATTAATTCCACCGTACACTTAAGCTGGGTAAAAAGCGAAATTCCTGTTAAAATTTTCAATCAAATTGCTTGTAACTGCACGGCAAGATTTTAGAATTGGAAATATTCAAAGTTAATTGCGCCGTACACGTAAGGTGTAAAACTTCCTTTGAAAAGTGTTAATTAAATTGCATATTACTGTACAGCAAGATTGTAGAATTGGAAATATTCACAAGTAATTGCGCCGTACACGTAAGGTGAAAACGAAATTTCTTTAAAAATTTCAATCAAATTGCATCTACCTGCCCGGCAAGATTTTAGAATTGGAAATATTCAGAGTTAATTGCGCCGTACGGGTTAAGCGAAAAACGAAATTCCTTTGAAAATTTTAAATCAAATAACTGACAATACCAGTTCTGGTTTACAGGCATGGGTCCGCGCACTTCAAAGTTTCTAAATTCTCTTTACAAAAGAGCATACCTTTCTTTTAATATAACCTATGAGAATTTGATCATACATCAAGACAAGATTCCCAAGTTCAAGTTTTGTCACCTAAGCGAATTTGTAAGACGAAATTTGATGTCCTAATTGTTCCTGGAAATTGACATTTAATATTTTTTGGAATAATTATTGTTCTTTACCTAACGAACCACATAAACCATACAAAGTGATTTACTCTCTTCTTCTTAATCCATGAAAATCCGTCCCTGTGTCCCGCGGCAGTGCTGTACCAGGATTCAATCTGTAAGAAAATTGAAACCCGTCCATGTCAATAGTCTCATTAAACAAGAACTGCACAGAGCAATTTCTACAAATAATCACATGAGAGTGCTATCACACGCACCAAAACCATGCAAGCATGCATTGCAGCTGTAAGCATCTGGATTATTAGGGGAATAGCACTCCTTGAAATTCTTTAATTTCCGTCAAATTGAGCGAGATAAAAAAGGTCTGGAAAATTAACTCTTCGTTTGAATCCAGTTCCTGTGCCATACTCATATTATATCTCGACTTACTAGGATATAAGAATTTAGTCGAATTCTCCCACTTTCAAGTTATACGTGGTTAATTTGCATCACAATAAAGAAAGTCAACGCCCTGTTGAAGGTCATTCAAGGTCACCCGGGTTTGTCAGAGACGTTCTAAGTAGTCATCCACGATATTAAGCATTTCACTCACTTTTTTTTGCACAGACGCTTTGAAAACAACTGAAATTGAAGGATATCATGTATAGACAGCTTGAAATAATAAAAATGGTAGAAATCGTCTGATTTCAAGTGGATTGCCAGTAGGCTACGTTCGATATATAATATTCTAACGTGGCTCCGAGGTTTTCGGGTCAAAATTGTAAATTTTTAAAGTTTCTTTAGTCTCTCAATTCCCAAAAGAGACTTGGATACAAAGAAAACAACACCAAATATGTAAGTTTGTGCTGAAAGCCTCGGAGCCGTGTTACAATATTAATCTATCGAAGCGGCCTATGGAGAACACAATGTCAAAACCAAAATGGCGGCTAACGTGACGAAGTGTTGCTGAAGTTAATTCAAGGTCACCCACATTATGCAGGAACGTATAAAAACTTGGTCCAAATCATCGAAAAGCCAGCAAAGTATTTTCTTTTCTTTTTTGAACCAGAAAGGATCTTTTTTAGTCACGTTTTCCAGGTACAACAGATTTGTTCTAAAGCAAAGTCGCCCATTAAATTCTGTCCACTTTTTCGTAGTGCAGTGAAGATCGATATATATATATATATAAGCTCAATTGCTTTAAGCCGAATCACGATTTAAACCAATTGCAAACCGGAGTGATTTCACCGGTTTTTTATTTACTTTCCAGTAGCATGAGGTGCCAATTTCCGCGCAAAGCTTTACTGAAATAATAGATATGCTATTTACAGTAAATAACTGAGAACCATGAACTCACCATTTTTGAAGGAACTGAGCACGTCAGTTCCGATGAACGATTCATCAAGCGCGTCGGTTTATCATGGCAACACTGAACTCCAGTCTACAAAAAGTTAAGAAAAAACGTTAGTGTAGAGGGTCTTAAAGGCAACAACAAACTGGTAAATAACCAAGAGAAATTTTTTCTAAGGCTCGTGCTTTAGAATGCGCGAAAAAAGTAGTTTCCGAGTTTCTCTGTCAAGCTTTGAAGTGACCACGCATTAAATTCCCAAAAATATGATTGGTATTAAGAGTGCCTGCCCGTAAAAATCAGACAAATTCTTAATTTCGCGGCAAGGGTCGAAAATTCGATTTCGCTCATATTCATATGGTAGATAGGCTAGGGTATGACAAAAACTACTGGATAGTTTTTTTGGCAAAATATCCTTTTATTTCAAAGAAATATGCAAATTACCAAATTCCGTTAAAATCGTCATTTGACGTACCATTTTATTAAGGAAGTTTGAGAGCCTCGCATGCAAAACCACATCATTCTTCCGTATTTAAAACACTCAAATATTTTTATGCAATGTTTAAATGTGTACTGGGTTGATTTCAGGGAATGTTGTGTTGTCTTTTTGGGTGCAAAATAATTAAATTTTGAAGACATGTATTTCATTCACTTAAAAGTACTTCGTGAATATAATTAATTTTCACCATGTGCGAAACCTTCAAATGGATCAAGCTTCTGGTGGTTGAATCGCAGAAGGATGGTCTACAGATTCCTGTAAAAATTTCTTTGGGCAAATGATTGTGAGCGACGCGAGAGCTTTTCAAAGTACGTTAAAAATGCAAATATTCGACCATCCATCATCAAATTTCAATTTACGGGTTAGACGTATATTTTAGCATGCGCCACGTGACTTGACCTATAATAAGTTGAAATAGACACAGAGCTGATAATTTTGAAATGTTCTAACCTTATTTGCGGTAGAAGGCAGGTCCAAAGCCGATTTGACGTGTTTCTAGTCGATCTCTCACCATTCGTCGCACATAAAGCAGAAGTTTGCTTTTGTTTACACAAGGTTAACGTCTTATGTACATCGCCTACTGTCAACCTATTATTGGTCGAATACTATGAATCTGTGATCATCTTTCTGCGCATATGAACATCACTGCATCTAAGTCTAAAACGGCTAAGTCATTTGTAGATAGTTGCTTGCTTTGCGCTACGCCAAAATATTGCGTTTGATCGATTGCTGACCATTGCTGATAGGCGTGTCGGCGCAGCACAATCTTACAGCCGTTATTGTTCGTCACGCAATGCTGTCACGGCATATGCTGCACATTTTGATCTATTTTGTATAGAGGTACTCTCAGGATAAGTGAAACAATTTAATCATTGTTCATCTGTTTTTTCATATACATAATAATATATATGTATATCTATATAATCGTATTCTATAGTGTACGTGGCCTCGGTCCAAATCACGTTTGTTGTACGTTCTGATGTTTCAGACAACAGCTGATAAAGCTACTGCCTATACTCACTAGAATTTTAAGGAAATCGCCATAAAAAAATTATAGATCAATGAAGCAAGAACTAGCTGAAAAAAAAAAAAAGGAAATCACAACGTGTCTAATTCGTGAGAAAAACAGACTAAATTTAATTAGTAATTACGTGAGTAAATAGCCCTGGTCATGCCATTTTATTTGGCGTATTTTGTTTGCTTAGTGACGAGGCATTGGTATGTAACAGAAAATAGAGGACTGTTGTCAATACAGTCCAAAATTATCGTCAGTAAAATATTGTAAATAAAACACCTATTGACCGGTTACCTCCGCGGCCATCATTTGGTCATTCCGATAAGGGTTTCATTATTTTCTTTACCCCATTAAGCGGCCACCCAAAATTTAAGAACTTTGTTTTGGAAAGGGTGATGGGAGATAAGAGTCTGAAATTGAAGGAGCATGACGAGTGATGATTCAAACACACGTCTATCATGATTGTCTTGAATTGACTCCATGTTCACCAGGAAGTTTATAGCCCGATAGTGAAAAATTAAATATTCAAGGTACACCAACCTCTATTTAAGCGGTTAGCCCCGTTAAGAGGTCGCCACCCATTTCCCCGAGGGTAGCCCAGTGTATTACATTTAAACCAAAAATAATTGCATAGCGCGAAAAGACCTAGGTATGAGTTTAGCGTTACAGTATTACGCAGGGGCAGGTAGGTAGCGGTGGTCGAGTAAAAGATAACAACAGGGACAATGGTAAATTATTCATTCTCTTCATTTCTTAATTTAATCTCTTCCTACTCAACATGATTGTGTGCTCCCAGTGATTCCAAGCCTTACGGAGCCTTACGTATTAGGATAGAAATTGTCGTACCCCTACCCCCTAAAATGGGATGACAGCATTGCGTGACGAAGAAGGAACCGCTGGAAGCAAGGATTCAAGCCATCAAACCATGATGATCAAACGTAATATTTTAGTGTACTGTAGTGCAAAGCAAGCAACTATCTAGCTACAAATGACTTAGCCCTTTTTGACTTAGATGCAGTGGTGATCATATGTGTCGAAAGAGGGTCACAGATTCATGGTATTCGACTGTTAAAGAAGTTGACAGTTGGCGATGTACATCGGACGTTATGTAAACAAAAGCGAACTTCTGCTTTATGTGCGACGAATGGTGTGAGAAACACGTCAAATCGGCTTTGGACCTGCCTTTTACAGCAAATGAGGTTAGAACATTTCGAAATTATCAGCTCTGTGTCTATTTCAGCTTAACATAGGTCAAGTCATGTGGCGCATGCTAAAATATACGTCTAACCCGTAAATTGAAATTTGACGACGGATCGTCAAATATTTGCATTTTTAACGTACTTTGAAAAGTTCTCGCGTCGCTCACAATCATTTGCCCAAAGAAATTTTTACAGGAATCTGTAGACCATCCTTCTGCGATTCAACCACCAGAAGCTTGATCCATTTGAAGGTTTCGCACATGGTGAAAATTAATTATATTCACGAAGTACTTTTAAGTAAATGAAATACATGTCTTCGAAATTTAATTATTTTGCACCCAAAAAGACAACGGTACATTTACTAAAATCAACCCAGTACACATTTAAACATTGCATAAAAATATTTGAGTGTTTTAAAGACGGAAGAATGATGTGGTTTTGCATGCGAGGCTCTCAAACTTGTTTAGTAAAATGGTGCGTTAAATGACGATTTTAACGGAATTTGGTAATTTGCCTATTTCGTTGAAATAAAAGGATATTTTGTCAAAAAAACTATCCAGTAGTTTTTGTCATGCCCTAGCCTATCTACCATAAAAATATGAGCGAAATCGAATTTTCGACTCTTGCCGAGTTATTTTCCATTTTTAGTGCAGAGTGCACTATTGGGATGGTTATGGGGGTTGCCTGCCGCTAAGGAACTAATGCACTATGGCACTATGGCGCTATGGCCCTATGGCGCTAAGGTGTAAACTTTAATGTTTGTTTAATTAATTAATTTCAATTAATTAATTAGGCTAGAGGCAAGGAAGTAGTGGGAGTAGGGTGGGAAAGGTACATGTGTACTCTACGTAAAACACATTCCATCGCCGTCGCTTAACTTTGAACATCGCAAAGCTATATATTTGTTTCAGGTAACCCCTTGCTCTCCTTGTGGTACCATTCTCCTTAGAACAAAACTAATTTGCCCTAAACGCATGCGTAGATTAGTTAGGGTTCGTGGCTTCTATATTAGGTGAAGGATACATTGCATACGGAATCACGCACAAATGTTGAGTGGTTTTCCTTATGGTAGAGCTCAACATGTAAGACGCATGCGTTCTAGCATTGTTAGTGTTATACACTATCTTTACACGCAGTATTTTATATATCGTGTCATGTGACCAAGGACGGCAGTTATTTTTCAGGTAGCGCCAATTGTCCCTTTTTATTGCAAAAGTGAAACGTTACTGTGGCTGCGTAGCTTTTAGAATTACAAACAGGTCGGTTCAAGAAATATCATCTGCTGTTTTCAATCTACAATAGTGTGCTTGTCAGGGTTCAAATATATTGCTTCTCCTTAGCGACTTGTTTATTTCTTGCCTTAATTGTGTCTGTAAGAGAGACCAAAAAGTTCTCAAGTTAGTGGCTTTAATACTCCGCAAATTGTGAATTTGTAACAAAAGAAACCAGGAAAATGCTCAAATATTGCTGCAGACGCCGTGGCACCTAATGAAAGTTCAAATTAATTTAATCAGTCTTTGAGGAGACTCATTCATATCGGCCAAGTAGGGCTGTTTATCTTCAATACTTTTCGTTGAAAAGCTTCTCAGCCATCAATATCGTTGTGTGTTAATTTTGAATTGTTTTATTGTTAACAACAAAGGTGGCAACAGAAAAAGAAAGTGGTATTTCGTGACTATCTGATAATTAAATTAGTTCTTGTTCATCGGTAAAAATTTGCATTTTTAGTAAAACATCGTCTCTGTTCCGTTTCTTCATCACTACATCAGATATTTAACTTTCTTTCATTTATCTCCAAAAAACAAGGACATCTTCCGTATGTTTTGGAGAAAACAGGGGTTTCATATTACATGGCTTTGCGAGGAAAACAAAAGTATCAAGTTACAAAGTTGGCGTGAAGAGCTAAATTGTCACGTTTGCTGCTTCAGCGTATTGTTGAATTTAAAATGAACGAAAATCAACTTAAAGCACCAGTAGTAATTAATTTGTGCGTAATTTTTGGACCTTGAATGAAAATACAACCTTGAAACATACACACTGCAAAGGGGAAAAGCCGTAGCAGACTACCAAGGTAGACACAAACCGGAAGTGAACCTCGTAGGGGTGAGTACTTATGGGACTATTGTACCAGAGCTATCAATTGCGCTCTGCACTATCTGAGATTGTCTCACTAGTTATGGACAGGGACTCTTAAATTACCGCTGAAAATAATGAGAGAAAATAAAGAAACTGGCCAGCTAAAGAACTGTGACTCTGATGCACCAAAACTAACGTCAAGAAGTGAGAGAAATCCAAATGATGCCTCTTAAAGGGTCTAACCCCACAACTCAGTTCCTCTTTTTTGGAGCTCTTCGTTATCACTTTCTTAATTAAACACAGCTAGCCCTTATCAACTAAGTTCTGGGTTTTCCTAGCAACATCTGTTACATTTGTCAGGTAAGTGGATACAAGTAACGGGCGTAAATGAAATCACTAACAGTACCAAACTATCATATATCATAACTGACAATAGGGAATGTTTAGTAAAGTAAGGAGAATAATTCTTTAGTGGTTGAACTTGACCTCAAGAAGCTTAATAATTTTTAAGTTACCTGAGTAATCTTGTTATATACGGATACCCTCACGAGTGTCAGTTTTCCAGCCATCTTTCTTGCCTGGAAGAAAAATTCAGAAGAACAGAAATAAGTATTTAATTAAATGAATTAGGCTTATTCACAACTATTCCCACTGTTGTTGGTCTTAATAACTGCAACTTCTTTTTGCATTAGAATCTGCAGGTGATAAATCCAACAAAACAACTTTGTTACTAGAAATGCGAAATAAGTAAAGAATTCAAATGCAAGAAGATTGAGAGTGAACTGGACTGACTTGAGCAGAAACGATAGATTAATTGGACATGGGACATATTTAGATATACAACCTACTGATCATGATGTAAGTTTGTGTTCAGTCGGCAAATATGAACAATTGCTTGTAATATCTACTTTTGAGGATAGTTCTTACCTCGAGAAGGACCCAAAAGCCATCAAATTTCACGTGCAAGGGCTTTTACATCTCTGGTTTATGCGAAGCACGTGCTTGAGAAGTCTGCTTGAAGTATAGTTCTTGTCACAGGTATTTGTGTTCAGTAGCAGTTCCTGATGTACGGGCATATCCTACTCTGAATATTGATAGATTTGTAGCAATGAGAGACAAGAAAAGAATATTATTTCTGCTCGCTGAGTTCTGAACGTGGATGGCAAAGTCTACGACCAACGAACACAACGTGACAAATGTTTCTTCGCATCAATAATTTGCAATTTAAATTTTGAAATGCTCGTGACCACGCACCAGAGGTCGTCAAAATGCGACGATCTAATTGGATGGTCATATCAATGTCACAATAAGTGCTTGGAATTTAAATTTCCTATCATGCTGTCTTCATTTTCGGGGAAAGTGAGTTTTACAGAGCCAAAAATTAAATATAACATCATTTCTGGAAATATAAATCATTGCTGGAATGCATGCAGCAGTAGCTGCTATATATTGGCCGTTCATTTGATGCATTTTCTGGCGTATGTATGTATCACAAAAAATAAACAAAAAAGTTAAGATTGCGTTCCTACACGATTTTAACGTAAATCTGAAAACTTGAATGAATATTTTTGTAGAACAGAAACAGAAACATGCGCATTACATAAAGTTAAAATGTAAGCGCTCAGGCCGACGTCACGAGACACGTAACCCCAAGGTTTCCGAACTGATCTTTCAAACTAATGGCAATACAGTGTGCTAAATGCTATTTCCCTGGAAAGTCACGAGTCTATGCTGCATCCTACGATGCAGCATATAATAGGCATTTGTCGAAAGTAAGGATTTCCAAATTTAAAAGACAATGTAATGTTAGAAAAATGATGTACTAATATCATCAAGTGCAATTTTAGTAAACCTAGAAGATTAAAACGGGTTGTATTGGTAACAGGGCAATTAGATAACGGATGAACAGCAGTTTAATGAAATTAAAGGTAAAAAAAAAACAACACTTTTTTCGAATTTGAATTGTTGTATAGGATACACAAACGCCTCAGGCCATCACGCAATATTATTCCTACGCGTTTTATCCCTTTAATTAACTATTTTTCCAAAACAGTGGGGAATGAGGGGAGGACTTTCTAAAGCGGGAGGTTTAAAACTAAGACGAGAAATAATTTCAAATCGTTACTTGAAGCAAAGTTCAGTTTCAATTCTACTACAGACATTCGATTATTCGCCTTCGGTGTCGTCAACTATCACCTCGTTCTAAATCTCGAGAGCATAATCTAATTGTTAAATAGAGACAATCGCTTGAAAGCTAAGGAGAACTAGAAAAAGCTGTGAAACAGTCGCCTACAACTTGTGTCGCGTCAGCATTTCATGTTCTCCAAGCTTCCATTGTGTTTCTAAAACTAGATAGAGTCACGTAAATATTGTTTCATTACCAAGAGATAATGAAGAGTACAAGATTTAACCCTTAATGTAAGGTTCATTGGCCAAGTTATTTTTAGACGTGGTACTCAGTTCTTTCGCGGATAATGTCACCACGCGCGTTACGTGGATGTTTCTGTGGTGTTGAAAATGCGTCGAAGACCGCGGCTGAGTTCTTGAACAAAATCTGCGTCAGAGCATTGGCTATTTCTAGTCCCTCTTGGGTTTTCTACCGAGAATATTCTAATTTAAAATTGACTTTAACCGGATTACCTTGGTAATGAGGCCTATTTTATGGATCAACCCTGAACTCGCTTACCCTCCAACGTCTCTTGCTATTTCTTCATGGTAGGGTGAATAAATGATCATACGGGAAGAAATGGATCGGCAAAAAGTAGCTATTGAAAATAAAACGCTCAGGTTGAGGATGTTAAAGAAGGGAATTCGAGATACGGACCACCCAATGCTGTCTACTGCACGGGGACGACGCGCATCCCTCCCCGGAAAATTTTTAACATTGAGGTCCTCGGAAATGGGATTACCGGCATTCTGAGGCCGAGTACGACCAAAAACCCCCCAGATCCACCCCAGGGGTCAATGGCTCTGATTCCGGATAGGTTTATGTTTCCTTTGAGGTTAGGAGCTTGGAACGATATCGCCGCGAGAATTAGGTGCCTTGCTCGATAACCTATATATACAAATGTGGCGTTTGGCGATGGGTTTTAGTCAGAAAAGAAACCTTACCATGTTTCGTTGTTTACCACGGATAAGACTGGAGCAATGAAAGTCAGATTTGATAATGCCACAATTGTGTCACCAGTGCACTAAACAACATCATTACAAATACTTTGTTTATAATATACTAACAAGGTTTATTTACACTTCAAAAACTGCATTGTCTGCGTTGGTACTGCTTCCGTTTTCACGAGAAGTCTCTTAAATTACGTACTGAACATCGCTGGGTTTGCTGTAAGTTAGTACGAGAAGACTATATCGGGGCTATTCCTTCACCACATGATGTACATACAGTTGCACAGGGATGTACAGTTGTACAATGATCTTTGCTTGGCAGTGCAAGTTACTTAACACTGGACGTATGTAGGTCTCCTTCTGTTCTTGTATTGGCGTTTCACCATACGTCCTTTGATGCAGGAATGAAACTGTTTGTGTAAGGAAGCTGGCAAAAACGTCTCACTACTCCAGTCGTTGCTTTGTTGTTTAATAGAATGGCACCCAATTGCTTCCATCTTCTGGTAGAAGCTTTCCCGTTATCAGCAGAATCACATCCACGATCCACCAGATACCTAGACCACCAAGGGTTAGGAGTTTTCCTACAGCTGTACCAGTGTGTCCTAAACAGAAGCGGTCCACTCCAAGAAATCCTAAGAGAACAGAGTACAGGAGGGTGGTCACAAAACGGTGACCCGAATATCTGTCGAAAGGACAAGACGAAAGAGAATGTTAGAATGCAATATGGCTTGTCTAAAACAAACCCTTAAGTGAACCTCGTTAATACCGTCACCAACGGGCTATGAAAAATTGACCATATGAAAGGGGTAGGGTCAAATTTCATGACTGGTTTATTTTAAGTGACGTCTTGACGTAATATATCAAACGCGAGAGTCAGTGGTTTATCAGGATATATATACGAGAAGAGAGTTGAAAATACGACGCGCAGCCCAGTATCTTTGACGAAATTCGAGCTGTTTGGATAGCCCGAGAAACACTGTCTTGAGTGTTTGATATATCTTCTCAATCGAAACAAAAACTATGCTAATTAAGACCAGGTATCTAAACCTCCTTCACGGTTGTGATTTTCTTTGTTTTAAATTGATGAATTATTACTGAGTTTGGGAAAGATATATCACTATTGCACTTCTAAACAACTGTTCTTTAGTAAGCATTCGAAATGCAGATACTACATATGATCACTACAGACAGTATTAACCATGCAAAGATGAACATAATATTATTGGTTTGAGTGGTGGTATGAATGAGTAACATTATTAAGCCTTCAAACGAGGAAGTCGTACATATGGGTTGGGATTATGGCTGTTTGCCATATTAACAGGGTGGGTGGATTTACAGGGTTTTCTTATAAGTATGGGGCATTTCAGCAGGATAAACAAGACTGGTCGTAATAACGAGGTGACCGTATTAATGAGGTGACCACGAGGCAGGGTTCCACTGTGTTTACATGACGGAAGGTTACCCACAGGCCACACTTAAATGCGCGTATGCACATTTGGCCCCGATGAATTGAATCTCCACGTGAAAACGAATAGGGTTCAAGTTACCAGAAGAAGAGGGCAAATCATGAATGGGAATATAACGGGATATGATTCCATAAGGTTTCTTATAGAAAAAGAGTGAAACTGGAAGGATACTCAAAGTGATTTAAAATAGACCTAAAGGGAATAAAACAAAACAAAGTATAACAGCAGAAGAATACAAGTCCCTGACACTTCTGTTAAAGAAGAAAAATTATTTCCAGCTCTGCTTCATCATAATCTTTATCATCGCATCATTCCCTTACATGTCCAGGGAGCATAGAGCGGGTGTTGTCTTCTTGGGCAAGACACTTTCATTACTTTCAGTGCCTCTCTCTCCAGCCAAGTGTACAAATGGGTAAAAGGCAAATTTAATGCCGGGGGGTAGCCCTGTGATGGACTATAACATCCCATCCTGGGAGGAGTAGAAATACTCCTAGTTGCTTCATGCCACAAAAACAATGGCCTAACGGGACTCTATGCTCAAATGTAGTGGAGCAACCCACGGCTGTTTTCCTAAAAGTATAGTTCTCTTCAAATGTCTGCTTCTAACGTAGAATATCATGCTTACTTGATACAAGGGAATTTTTGGAAGCTGAGGAATTTTCTTTCTCCATAGCATTCTATTCCTGGCAATACTTCACACCAGACCGATGTTTGTTGGACTTCCTGATAGCTTGAGCCTCCAAACTGAAATGAAGTAATAGACAAAAAGTGTAATAAGTATATTTTATTGCAGCAACACCTGTCTCAACTGCTCAGGCCAAACTGCCCACACAACTGCAGCTTATCTCGCTCACTGAATATGAAAAGTAGACGTATAATTGCTTCTTCCCATGGATAAGTTTCTAGTCTACTGCATGCTACTGCCAGGTATTTTGTTATGTTGCTCTTACAGTTTGTGGGTACACTGAACCTATTTCAGTGCAAATGAGGAGGGACACTGTGATAAAAAGTGTCTTGCCCAAGAGTACAACATTGTGACCCCTTCCAGCTCTTGATTGTGCACAACTTGATGCAGAATGCAAGTAAATATACATGAATGAAAGATCATATATTTGAACTGTGGACAGAGAGACGAAGACATTGATGATCATTGCAGTTATACACACAACTTAAGCAGTTGTGAAATTAATTTCATAACTGCTTAAGTTGTGTGTATAATGGCAATGATCAATCATGTCTTCACTGATCCAGAATCCAAGTGCTAACAATTTAATTCAATACTAATGGTACCCACTGGAACAAACGTTTTGTGCTAGGGATTCAGCTCACCAGCAATGAGCTCAAATGATATACATATAGCAGCATCTTGAAAAAAATTAGTAGTGTTGAGCAGAGTGATGGAGAGTAGATTGGCAACAGAGTGACAGAAAATAGAATGGCAGGAAGAGCTGAGTAGAGTACTGCAGTGTCTGGTAGAGTGGAGTGATGTAGGGCAGAGTAGAGTAAAGAGTACACGCAGAACAGAGCTGAACTTAGCCAAGTAGAATAGCGTAGAGTTCAGTAACATAAAGTGCCATAGAGTAGAACAGTGTAGCATTGAGTGGAGTAGAGTGGCAGAGAGTGGAGTGGAATGTGGTTGAGAGGAAAAAGATGAGAGAAGGAAACAGTAGAGTAGTGTAGGGTAGGATAAGTTAAGAGGGTACACAAGAGTACACAATTATTTAGGCTAGTGTGAGGAAGGAAAGGTTAGGGAAGGTTAGGTTAAACAAAACAGGGTAGGATGGGATAGGATAGAGAAGGATATGACAGTTTTGAGTAGGATAGGATAGGCTTCTGTAAGCCAGCATGGAGTAGCATAGGGAAGGGTAGTATAGGATGGGGTAGGGTGGAGTAGGGCAGGATAGCACAGGTTAGGATAGTGTACATGTATGGTAGGGTGGGGGAGTACGGGGTGCAGTAGGATAGGGTCGACAGAGTAGAGTATAACATAAGACAAATGTAGGCTCAAAGGGACTATAACATTTTTCATCATTCTCTTGCCTCCCCGTACAACCTTGTATGAGAGCACGGATTCAGCCTGCCCTTTGGAGGCAACAACAGTGTATCTTGACCTCAGTGCAACTCGGGAGCTGACTGTGGTACAGACTGATAGGTACAAAATTTATACCTCACTACATGTATTAAGTGATAGGGTGGGAGGAGCAGGTGAATGCAATAATCCCAAAGAAAATCAAGGACATCAGAGATCCAAAAATGAACAGCAAAATAACAATAATTGTCATTGACAACAATATTATTTTGTCATAAAATCACGATTCATGAGACAAAAACAAGCTTCTTCACATTTCACGGGAAAAAAATTAGCCCATTCACAAAGCATGAAAGAAATGCCCTGTCTTTCAATGCAAGTTGTATGAACTTACTTTAGTGCATCCATAACCAGATTCTTCTCTTGCTGTTTCATTTGCTTTAAAATCAACTGGGGGATCACACTGCAGAAAGTCCATGGGTCTGAGGAGTAGAATAATGTGAAATACAGTAGAATCCTGCTTTTTTGAACTCTCTGTTTGAAATAGTGGGAGTTCAAAATAGTCGATAGTAAATGACTGAAGGGCAAATCCAAGGGAAATGGTTTGAGTTTGAAATAACAGGGAGTTTGAAATACCTGAGTTTGAATAGCTGGGTTCAAGTGTATAGGAGGTAGCTGCCAGTTTCGCCCCATGGTGAGTTCGCCCCCACCGAGTTCGCCCCTACATCGACTCAACTTGATCGAGTTTGCCCCCAGCCAGATCGAGTCGCATATAGAGATTATTCCTTGTTCTTTTATCCACTGCCTTATTAGATTACTGGTGGCGAGGAAACTTTGCTTGGTGGCGAGGTGACTTCGCTTGGTGGCGACTGGGAGTTCGTTGGTGGCAAGACTCCCTGATGGCGAGATGACATAAACATACATAGACTGATATGGTTCTTCGAAAATGTTAAATAACTCGATGACAACTACGTAAACACGAACACAAAATTTTGGGGCGAACTCGAAATGTTGGGGGCGAACTCGAAATAGAAATTTTATAGTGGGGGCGAACTTGGTGGGGGCGAACTTGCCATGGGGCGAAACCGGTATCATTCGTATAGGAAAACAAAATCTTTCAATATATATTCAGGTATATCAGTTTTACTCTGTAAGTATACATAATGTTTTATTCCACTGTATCGTATAGTAAAATGTGCTAAATCAGGAGGCTAGACTACTAAGGATTTTGGATTTTCATGCCTTTAAAGTGATACGATAAACTCTAATAAGCTACCTGTAATTAAGCCAAGCAAATTGATAAGCTTGTTATCGTAACAAAAGTGCAAGCTTCATGATCACTAAGCAACTTACAAGTAATTGCACAGCACAAGTGGTCCCCCTGGATCATACTTCCTACCACATGATTCGTCAAAGCACTTTTCATCAACAGCATCACCATCAGCTGAGTTTTTACCCACAAGAAGCGAGAGGATGAAGATTGATCGGCAAACCACGAAAAGCTGGCCGCCACCCGCCATGTTTATCTCGAGCCAAATTCCCAGAGTGCCCTGCCAGTATTTTGCGCGGCTACAAAGTACTAATGTAGATAAGGCGCGGTCACTGAGTGGTGCCTTGTCGTTTTCATCGAACTTCAGCTGGATTTGTTGTGATTAGATAGATTAATATGGACAGAACGGCCCTTTTCAAAGCAACTGTAAAAACTATACGGACCAAAAATAAGGCCCTGGGTGTTAAAGAGGCGACCAGGGACATTCTAGGCTCGAAAAGACAAAAGAGTGAATTTGGGACACGGGCAAAAGATGTGGTAAGATGCGATATTAAGTTACATTTGGGTGTCTGGAAAGCCCGAATAACGAATAGTGAATAGTTGCGAATAGCGAACAGCGAATAGTCCCGAATAGCGAATGGCGAATAGTACGAATAGTGCGAATAGTGGCGAACAGTCTCGAATAGTGGCGAATAGTGGCGAATGGTGGCAAATAGTAGCAAATAGGGTACCTAGTATCTCGCAGTCAACCTCGTAGCAAAAAGCACAGACGCTTATCAGGACGAAAGGTGTTTCTAAACGTAATTTATTCTGTTTTAACCGCTGCAAAAGCGTAAATACGTCTTTATTAGGTTATCCTTGTGTTTTCTGTTTTCATAATGTAGGCGATGGACAGCCTACTAGCCTGAGTCTGGAGAAGAAAAGGTAATAAATTCACTGAAATTCTGTTGCTTATTTGGATAATTAATTAACGCTGGATATTAGATCTAAAGTGGTGACTATTGATGACTATTCGTCACTATTGGCCACTGTTCCCGACTGTTCGCCACTATTCACACTATTCGAGACTATTCGCACTATTCGGGACTATTCGCTATTCGCTATTCGTGACTATTCACTATTTGCTATTCGGGTTTTCCAGACACCTGTTACATTTCATTTCTGCTCATAGTGTACATGTAGGCTTGGTATAATTAGAGCTAATATGTATACTTTTCAAGTGATCAAGTCCCACAATCTTAGGTAATACAAATACTCTATTTTCAAACACCTCTTGTGGTATTTTGCAAAACATCCATGGTTTTTGCTGTACATCATACTGTACTGTGTGTGTAGATCCAGAGACGTGGGTCTACAATAGGGTTCTCAGAATCCGCTTTCCCTCCCATTTTTTCCTGGTAATCCTGCCATCCCGCCCTTTTTTGCCTGTAAATCCCGATCCCGTCCACTTTTCAAAGAAGTTTCTGCATTAATTATTAATTTGTTGAATTGATAATAAAATTATTAACATAATATAATTATTAACACAGAAACTTTTTAAAAATAGATATCGCAAAAAGATCACAAAAGAATTCAATGGCTAGCAGATAAGTAAGCACAAATGATTTTAATGTTTCTTTCTGTAAACGGTTTACTGTCTTGTTTTCTTTTTTCCACGTATCAGTGAAAGAAAATGATTGTTCCTTCCCATATTCAAGAGATGGCCCGTAAACACACTTGACAGTTTCTTTCAAAGCTTTCAGCGTCTTCACTTTCCTTGAAATCTGGCCTCAGAACTTATCCTTTCGAATGAAGGCATTCCTGCTTGCACATCCTATTCGTAATATTGTCACGCAATTCATAATGTCGCGGACTTCGTTCGGTAAATAATTTTTATAGCCATCCATTGTGGCCCTCCTGGCCAAAACAAGCCAGGCGTTCTAGAAAAGGTTGAAAGATTAGAATTTTAAAGTAGTAAAGATCGGGGGGCCAAGATTACAGATGCAAGCATTGAAAATGTCGGAAATGGACAGATGTCATTGATGTCAGAGGTCAACACAAATGATTGCAATAGGACTCAAAGACTTCATACAGTCTCATGATACTAACGTGTTCAAGCGATAATGGGTACATTTGACAGAACCTGACAGGGTACAGAGCCATTGCTATTCATTACTTGAAACCTGACACAGCTATATGCACAAAAGGTTTGTTTCTGCCAGCTTGTGGCTTTTGTGCTGGTCAATAACAATTTATGTGGTCATGTGAGAATTCAATTCTCGTATCCTGCTCTGTTCCCCTTGCTATTCCGCATCCCAACCCCATTAAAACACGAAATCCCGCTCCCACTCGTAATTGTAATTCCCGCTTCCCGCCCCTGTTTTCAGCTCAAATCCCAAATATCATGGCAAAAAAAAAAACCAAATCCCGCATCCCGCCAAACCTATTGGGGACCTTCAGATACCTCTGTGGAGACAATTTTTTAAACCTTTCACAAGTGTATTAAGGTTATCAGGGTATTAGGTTGTTAGGGTATTACGGTATTAGGAAATAAGGGTATTAGAGTATTAGGGTATTAGGGTATTAGGGTATTAGGGTATTAGGGTATTAGGGCATTAGGGTGTTAGTGTATTAGGGTGTTAGGGTATTAGGGCATTAGGGCATTAGGGTATTAGTGTATTAGGGTGTTAGGGTGTTAGGGCACTAGGGCATTAGGGTATTAGTGTATTAGGGTATTAGGGTATTAGGGCATTAGGGTATTAGTGTATTAGGGTGTTAGGGTATTAGGGCATTAGGGTATTAGTGTATTAGGGTGTTAGGGCATTAGGGCATTAGGGTATTGGGGCATTAAGGTATTAGGGTATTAGGGTACTGGGGTATTGGGGTATTTGGGCATTAGGGCATTAGGGTATTAAGGCATTAGGTTATTAGGGTATTGGGGTATTAGGGAATTAGGGTATTGGGGTATTAGGGTATTAGGAGGTAAGGGTATTAGGGTATTAGGGTGCTAGGGTATTAGGGTATAAGGGGATTAGGGCATTAGGGTATTGGGGCATTAAGGTATTAGGGTATTAGGGTACTGGGGTATTGGGGTATTAGGGTATTAGGGTATTGGGGTATTGGGGTGTTGGGGTATCGGGCTATAAGGGTATTGGGGTATTGGGGTATTGGGGTATTAGGGTATTAGCAAAGGGTATTAGGGTATTGGGGTTTTAGGGTATTAGGATATTTGTGTATCACGGCATTAGGGGATTAGGGTATTGGGGATCAGGGTATTAGGGTATTGGGGTAAACTTGAGCCCACAATATGGTCACATGATACTGGTCAGCAGATACCTTGTTTTGACAGGTGTCAATTGACCATAACATGGATGTTCAATGTCAAAGAAGTATGCTCTAAACCAAGGCTGCATGTCACTTTCAACCTATTAGCTAGGGTATGGCCGCCATCTTGTGCGACTCTGCCGTCATTGTCATTGTCTTCGTGCGTATGCACCCACGAGCAGTATCGCTTGCCATGATAACCATGAGAAAATCAATGCATGGGTTTCCTTTACTTTCGTATTTGGGTATGGTGCTCCACTTGGCCGCCCTTTGGGCCGTCAGACTGGAGCTCCACTAGAATTCATGGTAGGACACATATATATTTTTTATTTACTGCATTTGCTTGCAGTTAGCATTTATTTAATGCTGTTTGCTTGCGGTTTAAGCATTTATTTACTGCTGTTTGCTTGCAGTTAGTATTACTTACTGCTGTTTGCTTGCAGTTGAAGGGGAAACTGACTATATGTGTCCTGCCATGAATTATATGGATTGCCCTTGTTACTCTCTACACTTCCTGCTTTCTGGAGTGAGAGATAACCAAGCTGAGGTCCTGGTAACCAGTTCTCAAAACTCTCTTTTTTTCACAGCACAACAAGTACCCCCAAAATGCATTTTCCTTTGTCTCTTAATATGAGGTCTAGCAAATCACATACACTGTAAATACTGTTTTTCTAAGTAAATATTATAAATGGGTCATGTTATTATTTACATGATTGCATGCACATGTAGCAAAAACAGAGATAAGCAATTGATAACTGCAATAACAAACTAATTGTTTTAATTGATGTATTTTGTTTAACAGCTGGTCAACATCACAAAGCTGAGAGAATTTCTCCTGAAAC
This sequence comes from Orbicella faveolata, assembly GCF_042242905.1. Classification (NCBI taxonomy): domain Eukaryota; kingdom Metazoa; phylum Cnidaria; class Anthozoa; order Scleractinia; family Merulinidae; genus Orbicella; species Orbicella faveolata. Next base: position 17,422,859 of record NW_028301536.1, on the reverse strand, counting down.
ACCAGAAAGACTATATCAGTCCATTCAGGTGAGTTGTAATGCTGTTAAAGTGATAGTAGCTCGCCCAGAATAGTTTTGCTTAAGCTGCAAGCCACTAAGGCTTGTAAATCAATAAATATATAATTAAAATAATTAAGTTACTGTAAGTTACTGTTACATAAGGTTCTATTTTCTGTATACAGGGTGTATTTGAGGTTGGCATTTGTTGTAGTTACATGTATAGTCAATCTTTTCATGTGGTTAAACTCACTCTCATACGGTATGTAACAACTGTTCTTGTGATCTCAATGTGAAGTTGCTCCGTAATTGTTAAAATATAGTTTTCTGGAGTTTTTAGAGATTTACAGCTGAATTTGGTAATAAAGGTATAATATTATAATTGTTTTTGCCCTCATTTGTGTCTACCCAGTCATTTGAGTTTAGAAGTCTCCAGTATGACCGATGAAGAGAGGGATCAGATAGACACTGATGCAGAAACATACATGAGGACTTGTTCAGTTGCTATACAAACCCTTAAAAATGAAGGTACTATACACATGTATGAAGATGTACTAAAAAAAACAAAACAAAATAAAACAAGCTAGTTTGTAGTCTGTTCACAGACCCTATATTTTGTCTTGAGTTCATGAGATCGGAAGTTTGGCAAAATATTATCCTGCTGAGTGGGATATGAACAAGCCAAAATGCAAAGGGGTGGGGCAGGGGAAAGGCAAAAATAGAGGGTCTGTGGACTTCTTTTGAGAAAGTGAATTCTCAGTTTCTCCAGAAATGGAATATTCTGTACATTAAAAAGTGCACCTCATGTACATGTAACAAGTTAAAATTAAGATTTTCCTCACAGCCTTACAACAGAAGAGAAGTGATCAAGTGACAACACACAGGGATACTGTGCTGGAAATGCTGGGGCAATACTTAAAAGGTAAGCTATATAATGTAGCTAATGTACAATTTGTAAAGAAAAACAATGCCACAGGCTCTCAACTAAGATGCCTTGACATTCTTTCTGACCACTGCGAAATCTGTACTCCTACCTTTCCTGAAGCATTGCAGAATTTTACATCAGAAGGCCAAAGGTCTCATCAACTATTTCCACATAGAAATCAAAAGTGTTTTAGTAGTTAGTGTGTACATGTTTTAGTAGAATTCTAATTGAAATTTCCTTCAAATAGCAATTTCCAATTATTTCTCTATGTAGTATTAAACTTCATACCTTCACGGTTTGGAAAAATCAGGTGGAATTGTCTTTGAAATTTGCAGTCATGAATATATGTGTGCATCAGTTTTGTCTGCAATTTTGAATTTTTAAGGTCAAGAACCCATAAATTTCCTTTTTTTAGTCTTCCCAGAAATTAAAATATCCATTTGTTTGTGAAATGTTTCTCCAAAACTTGGGAAATAAGAAAACAAGAGAGATCAGTTCTTTTAATTACACCAAGATGTGCTGTAGCCCTGTATCTGATCCTTGTACTGTAATGTAGCCCTGTATCTCCTTGTACTGTAATTTAACTACATTTAATTTTCAGTGGTTTGCAAGTTGTACAGCGAACAGAGAGCAATCAGAGTCAAGAGAGTGGTCGACAAAAAACGAATGTAAGATTATTTCTCAAGGGTACTTTACAATGTGTGAACCGCAGTGGAAATCTGATCCATGTTTAGGTCACTGACAAACATCAGTTGATTAAAAGATGGTACATATCATTATGAGTCCATGGATGCAATCCTAATGTGGGACCATTCATTGATAAATGAAAACTAACAGTAAGTCTGTAGTCTGTAATAAGAAACTAAGCCTCCTGTGATACTGTTCAGCTTCCATGAGTAAAAAGTTTAGATAACATTGTTTAAATATGTCCACCCTTACAACTGAAATTGATTTCATCTCTTGTACCAGGACAAGTTACTTGAAGTTTACATAGCTTGGGGTCTTGCTGATAAGTTTGCCATAGGTTGTCCTCTTTATATTGTATATTTTGTGATTAGCTCTAGGCTACAGCCTGATCAAAAGAGAATGAAAAGAGAAGCAAATGCCACTGAAGAGCTTGTGTCAAATTCGTCTGGTTCAAATGTTGTTGAAGCTACATCTAAAGGTTGGTATTATACATTAATATATGCTTCAATCTCTAATGTGCCATTCAGTGCTGGTAATTGCAGCCCCCTTTCTCTTCCTGAAAGTGCTAAGCTTTAAAACATCTTGAATGTCTTGAACATTAATATTTAGTTTGTGGAAAATCAAACATGACCAGTGGTCTTCTAAAACTGATCAGATTAGTAAAGTGTAGCAAAAAATGTCAAAGATTGCCAAGGATTTACCCACAGATAATTTTAAGACTTTTGCACAACAAAAACTTGATTATAATATTAAATTAACGTACATGTTAAGTCAGAAAATGGGTTATGGTTTAAGAACTAGCTGTAAACTTACTTTTGTCTACTCCCATCAGAATCCAAAAGTCAGCCTCAACCACTTGATTTGGGTCCCCCTCCTGGTGAAGATGAAGAATTAACACCAGAGGAAGTGCAGATGGTAGGCAAACAAAATAAATTTTGGGAACATAAATTTACAGGCTTACGGCTACATTAGTTTGTGTACAAACTACAGTAGTTTGTGTACTTGAGCTATTTGAAGCTGTGAGCTACATGTGTACTAGATGTACCGTAGTAAGAGTGACAAAATTTGTAAACTTGGAATTAAGTTTTTTTAAAAGAATGAAAAACAAATATTATGATGTAGAAGATTTAATAGGTAGAACTATAAAGGACATAAGCACATAATCAAAATTGTGGCATGTCAAGGGAGAAGTATGTAATACATATACGTTGGTTATTGACCAAGCACTAGGTCAAGATGGCTAACTTTACACTGAAAAACAGTCATATGTTTTGGTAAACATGCACAAGGAACACGAAAATAAACAAGCGTTTTGTAACTAGTCTTAATTTTATTTAATTGCGGAAAAATACGTGCACTCTAATCTTGTTTTATTTGCTGTTATTACTTAGTTTGAAATGGAAAACAAAAGACTATTTACTGAAATGAACAGTCTAGTGGATGAAGTAAGGTATGCAAATAAACCTATTTTTTATTAGAGCAATGCATCTCGGTGCCAGTAGATTTAATACAATTTTAATTATGATATAAACATTCAATGCCTTGGAGAGTAGACTTGACTTAAATCTAAGTCACGGTGTATGTGCAGTGTTACCAGTGTTAACAGTCCTAAGAAAATACGCGCGCTGATTGGTTAAAAATCGTGTCTCTATAACTCCATAGAAACACGGTACATGTTTTCTATTTCTTAAATATTACACATACAAGGTAATGACAATTTGGTAACATTAAATACTAGATGAATTTATACAGTCTGATACCAGAAACATGATGACGAAGTATCAATTTTAATGGCAAGATTGTGTATGTTTAGTTTTCCGGTTCAATGTTTCAGGCAGATTGAAGGAAGAGTGGTGGAGATTTCTCAGCTACAAGAAATATTTTCCGAAAAGGTTCTACATCAGGTGAGAATGCGAAAGAACAGTTTAATGTAATCAGGTTAAAACTGATCTGCTTGCATCTTTTTTTCTCAAATTCATTACTAATAATTCATCGAGTTTAAACAAAGGAAGTCAAGACCGTGACGGTGTTTGGATATCTGGTCTTAGATTTTTACGATTTTAATTCTCCGTTTTCTCCTTAGTTTTAGTTTCGATTAAGAAGATATATCAAACACTGTCTTCAGTGTGTTGGACCACATTTCCAAACACATCGAAGTTCGTTAAAAATACCCCGCTGCGCGTGGTATCGAGTCGTATTCTCAACTCTCTTCTCTGAGTTTAGAAATGTGGTCAAACACTGCCTTTCGTGTTTGATATATTCCTTAAAGCTCAAGATACCATTTCCAACCCTTAATTTCTATTATTATTAGCTTAGTCAGAGTCAGTGAAGAAACTCTTTCTCTTGTTTTCATTGACAGTCCACTCAGATAGATAGAATATATGAAACAGCTGTGGGAACAACAGAAAATGTCAAAGGAGGAAATGAACAGATTAGAGAGGTGAATGCCTAACTTCTTACAATACGTGTTATGCTGAAAGCACTTGTACATGAGAATGCTATATGTATGTTAAAGTGATGTACGTCTGTCTAACGTTATTAACAAAACATAACGAAACGAAACGTAACAAAACATAACGTAACGTAAGGTACATGTAGAGTATCCTGACCTTTTACGTTAAAACATTGTTACATCTCGTGAAAAAAATTTGTTACGTTATGCGTCAAAAATTCTTAGAGTGTGCTTCAAAAGTTGTTACATTTGGGCATTAAATTTGTGTGATATGTTTTAAGGGTGCTAGTCATTGAATAGTAAATAGAGATGATAAAAAAAGAGTGGAAAGTTTTCAGACTCTCACATGTTATTTTTTTGTGGCGCTAAAGAATACTGTTAGTACTTCTATAGCGTCATAGAAAACATTTTTCAGAAAACTCTTGTTCAGGCTTTCAACTATTCAGCGTGCATGAACAATTGCACAATTTCAAACTATTACATTTTTCTAAAACACTGTTTAAAAAATTAATGTAGATATATACACGTATATTATTCATTATTGTTTTCATTGTTTTTCACAGGCTATCAAAAATAACGCCAGCTTTAGAGTTTGGATACTGTTCTTTTTGGTGATGTGTTCGCTGTCTCTGCTATTTCTCGACTGGTACAACTGAATGTTATCAGTTTGAAGTTAATCAGCAATCTTGGACAGAATAAAATGGAACAATTATCCCCCATCCCCCCCAAAGCAATGATGAAGGCGCGAAGGAGCAAAAGCGCGCCATTTTGGCATCATTGAAATGGGGGGAGGGGTGGTCCAGATGTTCCATTTATTTTGTCCAAGATTGCAGTCAGTTATAAACAAATTATAAACAAATTCAAAAGTACACGAAAGAATAATTTAAAAAATTTCATGTCCATATAATGCCAATTAAAAATGATATCCCTAACGTCTAAAGTAAGTAATGTCTAGTTTTGTACACAATGAGGTCGTGGTAACGTTTTGTAAGTTTTACAGAATGAAAGGCAAGAGTTTGTGATAAAATACAATTTTTATTGAATGAAAAATATTAATGTGTAGTGGGCCAGGCGAAAAGTGCCCAAAGAACAAACCAGGATCTCGTTGAAATCGTCAACGATTGTCAATTAGCTGTTAGTCTGGCAGTCGGTTGTTGTAGAAAGTCTGTAGTTAGCCAGTCCTTAATTTCTCTGTTAGGTCCGTCATTAAGTTCACTATTAGTTCAGTCCTTTCTAGCTTTACTGAGTAATGAAGCTATAGGAAGTTGTCTAATTGAATATCAGGCTATTTAACATCGCAGAACCGTTAAGGGATATGAAGAGCGATTCAGTGATAGCCTTAGTAAATGGCTTAACGAGCACTATTTAACTCCATTGGTTAGGGAATAGCGTAGTTAATGAATTAGGAATAAAGTTAAATTTTACGAACTCATTGAATGTTAAATTTATAACGCGGATTTGATCAACGTTGATCTAATGCCCATGTTGAGTAAAAGCCGACTAAAAGATCAGTTCTAAACAGGTGGAAGTGTTTCCAGTGAAACTAAGAGTGAAAGAACGTAAACTGAATTGGTTATGGCTTATAAGTTCTGTTCTGAGAAGTCTAAAGTAGAATACAATTCAACTAGAAAATACGTCGAGACAAACGTGTACACGATAGATTTAAGCGTTTAGGTTATTTTGGAAATACGTCTAGGAGGCTTTAACATAAATGAGGAAGATTTCGTTACATCTGGACGAAATAAATAGATAATGTCTTCATTAATCAAGATTCCTGGATTTTTTTTTTGTTGCCGAAAACGATTGACCGAGGCGAAATTTCGAGAGCAGGAAACTAGGCAAGATTTTCCCCCAAAACGGACGATTAAAGTTCATACATTCAGAGAGGAAACACGTCATAAGCATGCGCGAGTTTTGACGCCAGGCTCCAAGTTTGAAAAAATGGCGGGAATTTAGTCGCTCCGCCGTTGACGCTGCCTTTCTTTCTGCCATTGCAGCCCGCATTATTACCTGAGGCTAGGGATGAGCAGAAAGATGCGCAGTACGTTTTTCCGTTCCGAAGACCAAACATGAATACTTTCCTATTCCTGTTCCCTTCAAGACAACGTATTTTAATATTTCTTTGGGTGTTCTCTTTTCTTTTGGCATTCTACAATTCTTTTTCTCTCATTCATTTCATTCTCCAGAACAATTTTAGTTGTCTTTGTGAACGTTTAAGAAAAAATGTCAGTGGTAAGGAAGGACAAGTTTGTCTTCACTTTTCAAAGGACGGATTCGTGTAGGTGTACGCGTATCTCTAGCCCGATTCAGCAAGCTTTGCAAGATGAGCTTTTCGCTCTTTATCAGACAAATATTAAAACCATGCCCTATCGCGAAATTGATGACGTTACAAGGGGTAAATATACCATGGTCCTTCTGAGCGCCTTTTTACGCATTTGAAGTCAGTGGGCAAACATTTTAAAATGTGCTTTATCAGTGGATGAGGTGAGATGTAATCGAGATTCCATAACTTTTAAGAGGAATGCACCCGTATCGACATATCAGGATCCTGATTTAGCTCAGAGACGAAAAGAGCTCTGACGGAGAAGTAAGGGCTAAGAATAACAAGGACTTTTTTGTGGTTTTTGATTTATTCTCCTTAACCTCCGAGCTAAGGTTGCGTTTCCTGTTAACGCGTCAGCTTCAAATTAAAAGACCTCAACGCCAATGAAAGTACCTTTTATAGCGGAGCTCTGGCGGCCTGAAGGGCCGCCAAGCGGAGCCCCATACTCACATAGGAAAGAAAAGGAAACCCATGAGTTGATTTTCTCATGGTTATCATGGCTAGCGGTGTTAGGGACTTTAAACAACGACAACGCGGACGGCGACGGGAACGCCATAAGATCAGGGAAAAGCCAAAAGGTCCACCTCGCATGACTGGCGAGAAACGGGTTGACGTTCTGCGTTGGGGCTCGACGTGAGTGAAGCTCATTTCGCGTTGTTTGAAAACCTGAGATTTCGCTTTCGTTTCCTCTACTGTGTCAACGCTAAATAACCTGTGTTACTAATTTGGAGGAACTTTAATGCTTGTTTTCTCTTGTTATGTGAGATATTTCATTTACAAGGAACGTCGAGAAATCTAAAGCGAACTCAAGCCAGTCGGCGAACATGTGAGTACCGTGAAATATCTTTTTTTTGAAAGCTTATGTAAATAAAAACAACTTACACGAATTTCAATCGAAATTTTTCCTTTCAAGAAGTTTTCAAATGTCAAATGGCTCATTATGGTGAAATTCTAACACATTTAAAAGGGTAGACACCATTAAAACTTGTGTAGCTGTTTCCATTTTCAGTCGTAAGATCAGTGGTTTACTTAGATCTTTATCAGTCGGCACACTGATTTGTCGCGCCAGTCTGATTAAACATATGCTGATAATAAGTTCATTTAATTACTTCATTGTACAACTCAGCGAGAAGAGGCAAGTTGCGTTTGTGGAAGCGAAATTCGGACCGGCACTCGTCGTCTTCAAACCATCGAAGTTAAAATCAGGAAAGGAATCATAAGGTTGGTCGAGATCATTCGACCGGTTTAAATCGTACAAGAGTACAAGTTCGTCATCGTTTAACACACCTTCATCGTGGATTATCAAGAGTTGATTGCGAACTTCTTTCAATGAAGTCATCCTAGTTCATCCTGATAAGCAGAGGACGAATATCAATTACGCTGTGTCTCTATGTCCGACTCTGGTTAGCCAAATGTTGCAAAATTCAACAACTTGCACCTTCACATTCAACAACTTATATTTATGTTCAACAACATATATTTATATTCAACATTTTATATTTATATTCAACAATACGCATTTTCTTTCAACTTCAACCAAAATTCTTTTCATTCAACAAAAAAATTTGTTCAACTTCAACCAAAAATAATTTTATTCAACAACAATATTTGTACAACGTCAACCCAAATGATTTTCATTCAACAAAAATAATTATTCAGCTTCTACCAAAATCATTTTCATTCAACAACAATATTTGTTCAACTTCAACCACAATTACTTTTGTTCAACAATAATAATTATTCAACTTCTATCATGCATAGTGATCTAATAACATACCTTCTTTTATGACAAAGGTTTTGAAAGTTCCTGGACATTCAAGACATCATCATTCAACAAAATTCCCCGTCCCTCCCCCCGAACTACCCCGAACGCTGTCACAAATCCCTAGTATTTTGGGTTCCCAAAACACTGAAAGCGTAAAACTGATGCAACTGAAATCATCCACAATTCTGTTCAAAACCCATTTATCTTCTTACGAAGCTTTGTCTCAATAAATTAAAGCGTTCTTTAGCTTGATATAAACACAATACGTCTCTAAAAATAGTCGCAATTCATAACAGACTGTCTGATCCGAGTCCGCAGTTATAACGACCTACAAAACAGAATTCACACGCCAAAGATCCTTGTATGAACATGCGCTTGGTGCCGGACACGGAGTATTCTAAAAAACCTGTCCGGCTGCCGGACATGTAGCCACAGCGTATCAGTTATGTCAATAAGCTTGATAGTGCGGAAACCGCGGTTTCCGACGGTGCTGCTTAATGTTTGTGAATTCCCCCCACAACGGCGCTCTCTCCCCAGCCTTCTCACAGGTTTCGGCGTCCCCGTCGCCGTCCGCGTTCCCGCTGCTTAAAGTCCCTATTGTTCGTGACCGCTGACCAAGTGCTGGTTTTCGATTGGATCGCGGGCTCATGTCAGCTTAACTTGTTGAAAACAGGGCAGGATTGTTCCGAAGTCAGTTAACGCTAACCCAGGATTAAAAGTTAACTGAATTATAACTTTGTCTTCTATACAAATGTTTTTTGCTGCTTTGTTTTGTGTATTTGGTGATTATTAAAACTCAAAACAGAAGGCCAAACAATATACAGAAAACCTCACTGCAAAGTTACATGAAATCAAAATTCTACCTTTTCTTGGGTTAGCTTAATCGGGCTCTGAACAACCCGGCCCAGGAGCTACGCTTTCAGGCTGGCCTAAATCTATATATTACGACTGACACATCCAAGTAAGAGACGCGATAAAGAACACAACTAACGTACAGAAAAGGGTACGATCAATAGACACACTCGTACAAATGGCGTTTTGAGAACGAGGAACTTGAACGTCTGCAAACACCTGTTCTGACAGGATTTGGAATCCTCGAGCAGGATTCAGACTTTTGAATCGAAAAAGAGAAAAATGAGTAGGAAAAAAAATAGGATATCACCATAATGCTGCAATCATACGCTATAGAATGACATTGTAATACAACCCAACACCCTTTTTGAAATTCGCGATTACTTCATCATGCGTTTATTGTTGGAGCAAACCAGGGTGGTGAAAACTCAAGTAGGCTTCCATACGATTCATTTTGCTAAAAAAAAGAGACAAATTTTATAATTTGCAATGATAGACAGAATAAACAATTTTATTTTACAGCAACCTAGTAAGAAAATAGAACACTATTTTACATATTCACAAGCGTAATAGACTGGCGCAACTTCCTGTCAAACTTGCATACAACAACACTGCAAGGAAAGTGTTACAAAATGGTAAAAAAAGGTCTCTGAACCAGTCTCTCACTTCCTTTACCCATACGAAGAGACGGCATGAAAGACTGTTCCACATGAATAGAAAAAGAAAGTTTCATGAGAGAAGCCAGCTAGAGTAATAAAATTAATTGTAACACTTCCAAGTCTTCACTTTGCAAATTTACCAAAAAATTGCACCATCTAATCAACAGAATTCTCTATTTTCCTCTGAATTTGTCGTATTTTCTATTTACTATCCCAAAGCAGTGTCTATAATGACGCTGCTATCAAATGTTTAAGAATAGTATAAAAAATTCAAAATATCAAACAACTGTGTCATTCTTTTGTAAGTCATCTAGCAAGTCATGGAAAGCTGAATGAATTATCAGACGTCCTGGTTTGATAATCTACCACCGACCTGGGAAGTCATGCATTAGGAACAGGTGGAAAAAATGTAAGTTTTGTTTACCTACGAAACACCAGAGAGTTCTTGGGGACTTGCTGCATCGAGATTAAATTAGGAAGGTCAGTGTGAGTGTATAGATTTACAAGTCCTGGATATGAATCACATGAACATGATTTGTGGACAGAATGACTTGATGTGGAAAAGGGAACATAACAGTTGCGTACAATTTATCAACATTCGCAAAGTAGTCCAAAAAAATAAAATTGAGAACTATCGAAGGATTTGAACCCATGAATTCCAGTTAAGGTACAACGCCAAACAGGGAACCGGCAGGGTTGTGAAGTCATACATGACTAAAGACTTTCCGACACAGCTTTCTTCTTACGTAGCTTGTTAATCATGTGTGACTAACGCTGGTAAAAACTGAAAAATTCTGTGACTTGAAGACCTCAGTGAGGCATGAAGTGTCAAGTAACTACTAACATGACTATGGGCTGTGCACTTGGTTACAATAAGTTGAACGTTCACTCAACCTGTCATTCAATTCTACTCTGTACATTACAAAAGTATGCTACAGCAACATCTCCCTACGAAAAATTGCATGTGTGTTGTGTATATATAAAACAATCGTCATATGTTTGTACTTAACATCAAATATCGATGCATTGGTGAATCAATTCTTTTAAAGTTATATCACTTTCCACAGTCATGTGAAGGGTCACCACTTTGACTAAAACAAAATTGTTTCTTGCAGTGCATCATCATATGTTTTTATGCCCTGGGCACACAAACTTGCAATTATTTAAAACAATAGTTTAGCTACGTTTAGAATTCTTGACAAAGGTCGTGTAAAATTCTTTGTGCCATCTGAAACTCCACAAGGGCCCAGCCATGGCACCCAGATGACAGAAAAGGTGCCATCAGGTCTTCTGTAAACGCCAGCTGGGGCCACATGGCGGCAACCTCCCAAGGCTCCATTTGGAGCATCATGAGGACTAGAAGTGGCAACAGATCCTCTGCATTCACTGCTGCAGCAAAACTGTCTTTTCCACTTCGCATTCGTAGCTCCTGTACAGCATTGGTGATTTTCCGGAGGGAAGAGGTCAAGCATTTCAGCTTGTTTAGGGGGCTTGTGACCTTGAAAATGTCTCTCATGTTCTGCAGTGCTGGACCAAAGTGATCTTCAAATGTTTCTCCACAAACTCTACTATCCTGTTTGCCAACATCACCTTGGCTTTTTGAAAGTGTTCTCTCTAGCGTGGCTTTATGAGGCTGGCCATTTTCATCCTCATTTGTGTCTTTGTTTGTCTCCCATAGATCAATGATCTCACCCATGGTTAATCCCATGTCGCCTGCTGGTGCACTAGAACTGAGGACAGTCTCCACCCTAGGCTTGGCCTTCGGACGGCTTGTATCAGGTTCGTCAAGGGGTGGCTGACCTCCCTCTGCAGTTATGGTTTTTGAGCGATTACGAATAGCGCTAATGCACAAGCTCCGAAATGAATCAACATTTTGTGGCAAGTCACCTCCGAAGAGGCTGTCCATACCATTTCGTGTTACCTCCTCTTCAACGAAGTCATCCATATCATCAATCATGTCGTAAGAACCACTCAGGCCTGTAGCTGTCTGTTCTAGTAGAGTGCCATTCATGTAAGCCTCTGTGAATGGTCGAAGGTGGCCTTCGTCGACACTTGTCTGGTAAGTGCGTTGTTCAAAAAGCTCCAGCCACCACTCGTCTTTCATCTGTAAATTCAGTAACTTTATCGGCAGTCTTCGGAGCCTTTGTACATCCCGTTCAAGTTTATCCACGTGCTGATGATAAGCAAGCTCATAGACACAAGCCAAAAATGCGTGCCCTTTGTCGTAGAAACATTGCTCATAGCAAAGCCTTATTTTGTTCTTGAACTGTACGTCCTTGTTATTGAAAAAATCGGACAAGAACTCTGTTGCAGTGTCTAGCTGCTTAGCAATTTCCGTTTGTAAAAACTGCAATTTGGGTCTGTGATACTCCACCGCAAAGTCCTCCAAGCCGTACATTTCGTACTGATTTGGACCAGGTTTCCCAAAGGGCGAACAGGAAGGAGTGAACTCGGCAAAGCTGCCATTTCTCCCAGCCTCGACGAGCTCTTGACAGAGGGCGTGGATCCTCAGGCAAAATTGTTTGAAGTGGTTTCCAACCGGGTGTTCTTCATTGTTAACCAAAGTAGCAATTCTTTCACCCAGCCTCTGCCATTCCGGCTTCCAAACTCCTTCGAGCACTGTCAAATTTAACAAAGGACAAAGTTATACAAGGGTAGACGTTTTATGATACAACAGTAGTAAGTGGGTGTCATAGACTGCGAGCAGTCTCTTTTTTGGTCGAACATATTTGAGAAAGTGCGCACAACATGTGATCGTGCAAGCGTGACTGCGAGCGTGACATGTGAGCGGCGCCGCGAGTAGCTACTTTCGCACGTGACGCTCGCACGCTTACGACCGCTCACTTGTGTTGCGTCCGGCTTCTCTGCGTTTTTCCCCACGGATTTCGAGCAAAAGATAGCCTACTCGTAGTCTGTGGGTGTCCTTTAACAAGGTTCAACAACTGTATTTAATCTACAAAACAACACCTGTATTACTAGTTGCATTAAATAATTCACTTCAGTGATCCATATATAATCAGAAGATTCAGTATTTTTGTTGGATGAGTTTCCCAGCTTACCATCAGTGGCACGTGATCCTAACGCATTAGCGTCATTAGCATCAGTGTAGCCCTTTTCCATCAGCTCTTCCACGGCAGACTGCAACATTTCTCTTACACTCAAAGCGCAGTTCTTTAACACAAACAAACAAATAAATAAATAAAGTGATATCCGAAAATAAATTAAGGTCATTTCGCTGCATGGCTAGATCGTTCCGAGTCATTTCGCTCCAATCAAAAGTTAGATCGCTCCACACAGGTAACCGAGTTTGGCTTGGCAGTGGATGAAAGAACCAGGAATAATCTATATGCGCGTTGGAGCGAACTGACTTGGAGCAGCTTGGACCGATCTAACCATGGAGCGAAGTGCCTTTTTGTGGTGGTGAAGATTGAAAAGTGTAGTTTTGAGAAACTGTACCTTTAAGTTTAGCGCAAGTACGCTGTAGGCTAAGTTCTGGGTGGATGTACAGTTTCTTTGTGGTATAGCAGTTTTAAGGGCGAAGTGTAATTCTGAGGCTAAACGTGTGGTTTTGTGGCGGAAGAATAGTTTTGAGGTCATATGGGCCGGGATTACATGTACGTTTCGAAAAGGATACGACGGTTTGGGCTGGAAGTGCAGTTTTTTGGGCAAAGCGTTGTTTTGAGGTGGAACGTTGCAGTTCACTAGTAGAAGGGAGCTTTCAAATGGATGCAAAAGTTTGGGAAAAGTTAATTTTTGGGTGGAAGATAAAAAGGGAATGCAGAATTGAAACAGAAGTGTCCTTGTGGACACTCAACTTTGAGGTACATGTGGAAGTGTGGGTTTAAGGTGGGATTGTAGATTCGACCTTTAACTTCTAAAGGTGCATGAGTGGAAGTACAGAACAACTGTACTTAAATTGAGATGGACATGCTCTGAGGAATAGTAGACGTTTGAGGTTGAAATTTAGTTTCAAATAGTTTTGCAGTGAAATTCAGTTTTACTCTAGTGTGTGTCGATGTGCAGTGTTGCACTAAATGCACATGTAGAAGTGCAGGTTTGACGTTTAAAGTGTAGGTTCCAAATGGTAGTACAGTGGTGAGAAGAAAGTGCATTTTTTAACTGGAACCCAAGAGCATTTTACACATTACCTTCTGTTCCAGAAATCTGTTGCGATTTTCTTTGAGAACAAAAAGTTTCTCCCTTTCCTCGAGATACTGCTGCAGCAAGTAATGCCCAACAACAATTGCTCCTTTGACATTTGCAGCCTGAAAGATCATTATAATTGTTCATAACCAAGAAATTAATTTTAAAATAGTACCATGTACATTCATGTAATTTGGATTACTGAGCAGTACAATGTATAAAGAGTACCAGAACTGTTCAACTGTGGGTGTTTTGTCCATTGCATGTGAACATCTACATTACATAACAAGGCAGGAAAAAAATTCAAATACACTTGCCCCCACTGAAAATAATATTACTCGCCGACGTAGCGGCCAGTATGACAATCAGAGGACAAACTCGAACAAAGTATGCTTGAATTCCTAACTAATCTATGCTTTCAACTCATTGGTTAACTAATCTTGCAGACTTAAGTTTTGAAAAAGCTTCTGACCAGAAATCATCATTTATCAAGCTGACATTTTCATTCAGACTCACAAGAGTACTAACAGGGCCTAATTTCGCTTGTCCACTGGACCAACAAACTTCCATTTTCACTTGCCCAAGAGCAAAAATAAAATTTACTTGCCCCGGCAATCAGACCTGAGTTTTTTAACTGCCCTGCATAATGCAAATAATTAAGATAATTTAAGATGACATAGGATTGCGGATAAAAATATGAAGCAATAAGGGAAAGTTCCCCGAATGGACAGAAGGAACACCAGTATGGTAAACAAATGTATTGCCTGACAACCATTTTTCCCGAAGTAAGTTTGCCTGGACTACAAGTTTGTTTGCAAAGACTGAAAGTTTAAAACAAGGTGTGTTAATTTCTCTTTGTTTAAGTTAACTGAGTGAAAAAGACAACATTTTGGGCATAATGAAACAAAACTACAGAGAACATGTTTCTTCTGTGTTCATTAATCCATCAAACACAGAGCTTGACAGTCAGGGTAAATAACCATCAGTCCACTGGCGAGCTCGCCTTGGGTGAACTGGCATACACTATATGTAATGAGGGGAAACAACACAATTCACCACCAGTACCATACCTGATGAGTGGCACTGGAAATGAGTTCTCTGGCCATGAGAAGCGCTACGAGTTTTCCTTGTTTTTCATCTCTCTTTTGTCTGGCTGCACTCAGCTGTTCACTGAATGCAGCACATGATTTCTGTGACAACATGTCTTTAGCATGTTGCACTAGATCTTGAGCCTTGTCAATCTGCAAAATAGGTTTTCGTTCACTGCTTAGAACTACACATGTATACATAACAAGTATTCTGTTATTTGTTATAGTAAGTTGCCATCCCCTTACAGGGAGAATAAAGTGGCTGAACTTTTACAGTAAAACTGTAATAAGGGGGTGCATGTACATGTAGGGTGGGGACCAGTTGGCAAGATTTGATGAATAGTCCCTGTTATATACAGTGACCCCTCTGTGGGCTCTGTGGGCTCTATGTTACCTACCCCTCCCTCCAAAATCTTAAGTGTTTGGTTGAATCCCCCTCTCCTCAAAAAAACAAAAAACTGACTATAAACTGTATAGACTTAAAGAAATCACAGAAATGGAATGAATAAATTCATCTTTGACTTTCCACAAGTGCATTTTGGATGAAGAGACAGAAATCCATTTTACTTCTATACATGTACGCATGTACCTGTTGCCGTAATCTTGGTTCTTCCCTGCTAACATCCTCAAGAAGCAGGTCAAGAAATCCCTTTGAGCACCATCCCTTGTTGATGAATCCTTCTAGGTCAGGAAGGAATTGAGTCCGTAAGTCCTCCATCTGTAACTCACAAGCATCAATGGTTTTGCATTCCTCTATAACCTTTCTATCTAACATCTGGATGTTCAAGGCCTGTTTTTCTCTTGCATTTGTGACTTTGTCCAAGTCATCTTTACATAAGGTTATCTTTGGCAGGATGTAGCAGTGCAGCATACGAAGAAGGCACTGTTCATAATCTTCATCAGAGGGTTGGGAGATTCCATTCTGAGATTAACCAAGTGAACAATATTTTAATACATTAGATTACTCATTATTGATAAAACATAAAAATAATGGATAGCTAATGGAGAATGAAATGAATCATCTCACGTCCTTTCTTATCTAAACTACACTAAACAACCAATAAGGTAAAGGTAAAGTCTGTATACGAGCCAAGTGGCCCATCAGCCCGGAGCTTATCCTGGTTTCTGTAGCATGAAGCGACTAGGAGTATTTCTACTCCCCCCTGGATGGGATGTTAGTCCATCGCAGGGTTACCCCCAGCATTAAGTTCGCCAGAGCCCATTTATACACCTGGGTGGAGAGAGGCACTGTGAGAGTAAAGTGTCTTGCCCAAGAACACAACACAATGTCCCCGGCCAGGGCTCGAACCCGGACCGCTCGATCCGGAGACGAGCGCACTAACCATGATGCCACCGCGCCTCCCAAAAGAACCGATAACTGAACCAGAATTTTATAAAGAATGCATTGTGACATGGACCCTTTTAAGCGAGGACATCCCCTCCTCATCCTCTGAAATAGCAAATCAAGTTATATGGAACAATCAGTTCATTTGCATTGAATCTAAGTCAATTTATAACAGTAGGCTGATTGATCTTGGAATTGTAAGAATTGGAGACCTCTACGACAAACGGAGAGAGTTCAAGTCGAACATGGAACCATTATATTCAACTCTCTCACCAGTTGAACATTCTCTACTTCTTAGTCTCTTCAATGCTTTTCCAGAGGAATGGCGCAAAATATTAAAAACAAATTAAAACTCTATCTTCTCAAAAACTCATGATCTAATCCAAACTGATTTCAATTTCCGTACCGAAGAGAAAAAAGTCAATTTCCAAAATCTTAAATCAAAGTAATTATATGACAGTTTTGTTTCTAAGATATCCAGTATACCAACAGCGCAAAAGAAATATAACGAAGCTTTCAGCTCGCACACATCCCAGTTAGACTGGGAAAAGATATATCTACTGCCTTTCAAAACAACATTGGATACTAACTGTAAATTAGGAGAATTCCAACATAAAATATTAAACAGAATCTTATACACAAACAAGATGCTGTTTAAGTTTAACCCATTGACTCCTGGAGCTCTTTACCAAAAATGCATTTTTTGGACATTTTGGAGATTTTCTGGCTGGATATGGGCCAAATTAGCTCAATCTACTCAAAAAGGCATTTGCAACATGACAGCATGCCTTTCTTTCCACTAGCATCGTGTTTTACGACATGTTTGCTCAGGCATGCACAGAAATCAAAATTTTGAGATCTAGACGAGAAAGTAACCTACCTCTTTCGGCTTTTCCATTTTTTTATTTTTTATTTTTTCACCTTTCCTTTTTCTCCTTTTCTTTTGTTTTTGCTGCAGTGATTGACTTTCTACTGGGCTTGCTTCCAGTATAAAACATTCTGAGAAAGCATCATCGAGACAGGCAATTTTTGCCATGGAGTAGCCATGTGTAGGGGCAGGAAATTATGCTCTGAGTTTTTCACTCAACTTTTTGAGCATTTTTGTGCACATCTCAGGCTTCATTGGGCCGATCTCTCTGATCTGGGTATCAATGGAAAGACCTTTTCCGCCTGCAGAAGTTGAGCATAGATGACACCAATTTTGGTCAAGGGTGATGACATCAGAAGTGGAAGAAAGGCCAAGGCTTGTCACGGCCGGTTATAGCCAGCACAGGAGTCAATGGGTTAAAAAATAGATTCTCCCTTATGCGATTTTTGTGAAAAGGAGTTGGAGACCATAGAACATCTATTTTTCCATTGTACAAAAGTGTGCATGTTTTGAGATGATTTAAAGGTTTTACTTAATTCTTTAAATATAACTATTAGGTTTGATATCAAGGATGTTCTCTTTGGGATTTTAGATACAGATAATATAAGCATTCTAGTCAACTACATCCTTCTTGAAAGTAAATATTTTATTTACCACTGTAAGTTAAATAAGCGCTCTTTATGTAGTAGACTGTTAGTCGATAAATTAAAAAAAAAACGTTTCAAACCAAATGTTTTATTGCGGAAAAAAACAAAATCCATTTCCACAATAAAAAATGGAAACCTTTACTCCCATTAATAAAACCGTAGCTGTTATCCAAACTTCGTTTTCTAAGATTCCCTTAATTACTCTTTATTTTAAGTTCAAGTTGAATAAGTTATGTAATACTTGTAGTGTAGTGCAGTGTTTTTTTTTTTCTTTGTAGTTTCTAATTAAGGTAATTGTAAGTTTAAATGTTCTAATTATGTTTGTATGTATTGATCTGTATGTTCTTGCACTATACCTGTAAAAGAAAATAAATAAATGAAATACAACAAAAATGTCCTCTTTTATTACTGTTTACACGCACTAAGCAAGCTTCTTCTCTGCATCTTCTCGTCCATTTCATGTTCATTGAGGCCATTTTGTCATTGCCAACAAGATTGAGTTATATACAAATAAGGAAATGGATGGACGAGTCGAGTTAGACTGGGATTAAAAGGTTTCCGCATCAAAAGAAACAAAATAAAACCTCAATGTTTTGGTTGACCTTTATTACGGTGTTGTTCGCCAACTTTGCAGAAGGATCGGCAAGGATAACATTCAATCTAAACTGAGCATTCGCCTGTTAAAATAACATCACTAAAAGTATCACAAAATGTTGAGTGTTGCACTCGCTTCGGCTTGTTGGCAGTACTTTGCTCCGCTCCCATCCTCCAGCCATAGTTTCCACTGTATCCGCCCAACAGTTTTCGGTCATACTTCAATGTTAAATCTTACTAAAGTATTGGTGTAAATACAAGAGCCAAAAGTTTGTCTGTTGCTTGCATTTCTTCATCGATGGCGTTAAAAGTGCTTGGCAAGCTGGTTGCTTCTTTCTTCCTTGGGTAATCACACAGACTACCGGTCTCTTTGTGTCATTTCAGAAAAAGACTCCGTAACTGTCCTTGAAGTTACAAAATGTACCATCTTCCCATTTTTTTCAATTAACTGGACTGACATTTTCACTACGAAAATGTAAGTTTATTGTTTGTATTCTCACAGAAGGAGACAGTTTCAACCGAGTGTCGCTAATCCCTTGGAAGCATTCTTGTAACTGAGTTCTTGGAATAATCGTTCTTCTGGACGAGGTCTGAGAACGCTTACCAATGGAATGCTAACAGAATGGGAACACAACAGTGCAGAATGGATAGAGAACGGATATGGAAGGGATACGGAACAGATAAAGAACAGGAATGGGGGCGCCTGTGGAGCGGCAACGGAATGCATTCTGTCAGGCCTTCCCTGTTGGGTTTCTTCTGATTGGCAAATGTAATCAGAGCTTTTTTCCTCATAAAACAGAAACATTGTTCCATATTAGTGATAAAGCAGCTGCCTTACAACCCCACAAGCACACATTTTGAAGAGACTGATTATTTTGAAGTAGTTTTTCTCCTAAAACAGCAACAAAAATAAAACACCATTTCATCTGTGACCATTTTTTAACCTCCAGGCATTCCAACCTAATATAGGCGAAGAGCCCAGAAACTTCATGTAGTTCCTGGTTACTAAGCTACGGACTTTCCATGAGTGCAACAAGGAAATCTGAATGTAAAATGGCAACGCAAAATGAGGTAAAATGCACTATGGAAAACTACGTAAATGAAGAAATACCTGTTAACAAATACCATTAAAAGATCAAGCATATAATATTATCAAAGTTGACGAAAATGTTGTGCATTGCATCAAAGAGCCTATATTGTGGGTAATACTTTTTGTTCCACTGTTGTCCGGACTTCATCATCAGTTTTGTTAATTGCTGAAATTTTCGCATAATCCAGTGTGTTTTCCGCATAAATGACACATTCCTCTGCACTTTTCCCCCAAAATTTCTGCATAATTTGTTATTTTTTCCGTACCCTGTCAGATGGCATAAGGACTATATGCTATAAATACAATATAAACATCCCAGGGGTTCATGACTCCCTTATTTGGGCTATATGGGGACCTTCCGCTGCACAGGGTATGGTTTTTTGGTCTCGTTGTCCTGAACAGGGTATATAATTTTACTCGCCTCTGTCCTAGACAGGGTCAGAACCTGTCCTAAACAGGGTATGGTATATTAGGAGCCAAGAGACGTTAACCGGCCGTTACAAGGTCATCAATCAACATCAGATCATTTTCTTGACAAGAATGCTATTGTTGTCGGAAAAAATTTTTTTCCACTTATCAGTGTTATAACTAGCGTGCATTGACAGAATAGATCGTACCGGTAGGTCTAGTTACTTTGTGTTTCTTTGCCCAGTACACAGGGTAGGGTTTCTAGAGCCTTTTTGTCCTAAACAGGTTGACGATTTCAAACCCTTAGCAGTACCCCTATACACAAACATGGGTCAAGTTACCCCCTCCCCCGCAGGATACATATTCATGTCTTATATAGTTTTTAAATTTTAATAGCACTATACATCTGTAGAAGCCTTCAAAGTAAAACATACCTCTTCTTGACCAGCTGGGCAAATGATTTTTCCAGCCAAAACAAACAGTTCATCAATGTCCGCATCATAATCATAACATTCTCCTTCCATATAAAAGGTTTGCTGATTGGGCAAGTCAGGGTCTAAGGAATAACCAAACAGGCATTACAAATATATCACTTAACATGTAAATCCCATCGTTATGACAACAATAGCAGATCTAAGGGTCTAGGGAGGGGACCATGCAGAGAGCCCCCTTCTCTTTTGATTCCTTACAGTATGGCTGAAATTTTTTAAAGGGCAGAAGGATCAAGAATCATCCTCCTTGCCAGAGCAAGACAGGTCTTCCTATCCCCTGTCCCACAAGCACCCAATTTTGAGCACCACCAGATTAGGCATTGTGCCATACAGAGTTTTGCTAAAGAAAAATTAGGAATTTCTTAACCAAAATATTCTTTTCATTTTTTTCCTAAGACCATTTCCTGACCTGTGGCAACCCTGTTTAATAAAACTACATGATTTGGCTATATATGGAAGCTTGTTTATTGTAAGTTAACTGATGGTTTCACAACATTTGCCAACTTGTTACAAGCCTCTAAAGATGATTTGCCTGTCTCCTTTACAACTGAATTACAGGAGACCAGAGATGTAAAGCTCTAATACCAAGATCTTCTAGATCTTATAACCGTGCTTTTAAAATTTAACTGTTTTCTTAGCACTACAACTGCAATGCAGTGCACATTACAAAGTAGTCCTTGATGATTCATTGATTACTGTAGACACCACATCACTTGATCAACACAAAGTGTATTATTGCACCATCAGTTGTAGCTGTTGTGAAATCTCTGATAACCTAATGGTCTTAATCTGGAACTTCCTTCGGGATATGTACGGGCATGAATGATATAAACAATACAATAATAACACTATTAACAACAGCTTGCTTTCTTAAAAGTAATTGGTTTTAGCAAAGTAGTCACATGAGTCACATAATTCAAGAATTAACATTATCCACGACTATCTTTAGTACGGTGGTTATTTCCCTACCAATGATGCAATCCTTGCATGTTCTGACAGGTTCTTTGCTTGGCTTGCAAATATTTAATTTTCCTTCTGATCTCTGAACTTGCTTCAATAAAACAGCATGGCAATTCACTTCTCTTGTCTCAAAATACGAAAAATACTTGGAAAACTAAAAAGACTGTCCCCCCGGGCAAAATAAACTTGCAAAGTAAACACCATCTTTTTTGTCACGTAGCAAAAGAGAGAGCTGCAACGTCAGCGCATTCCATGGCTGACATAATAACTTTTTTAGTGGATTTATTATTCCCTTTGAATCCAATGCTTTGATAAAACCAAAAGAAAATATATTTTACACACAGTAAGAAAAACAATGTCCGTAACATTGTCCGTGTATTAATGTTTCAAGAGCTTTTTGTGAATAAACATCACAGGTTGCATGAATTAAAAATTTGGCTGAGAGGAAGTTTGGGTCTCGTCACCGACAAAACGAAAAAAAAAATAAAAAAATAAAAAATAAACAATGCAGAGAACATGAACAGTGCTCAGCCCATGGCTGCGTGGTTAAAAAATCAAGGAGGCTCGTTAATAAGCAAGCACCCAGCATTTCTGCCTTTGCACCTTTAACTGTTACCTCAAGTATTTTTTCTTGTGAAACTTTATAAGTATAACTTTATACTGTGTCTCCCAAAATCCAATTCCCACGTCCATGTTGTAGGAGGTGAAAACAGGCAAAGTAGGGGATTGCTAGGCAGAGTGATGCATGGTGATGGATTAATCTTCCCGAGCTGCTACAGTAGCCATGAAGGCCTGCCTGGATCTACCCTGAAACGTGCTGGTTAACGGGGACCCTGGTGAAGCTGACTGAGCCAATCATCCACCAGTGGATACAAATGATTACAGAAACGGAGACAATACTGAGTATGACCAGCCCGACTCGTGACGGGGTCTCTTCCGTGAGCCATATGACACCATCTGGCGAAACCCTGCCAGGAGCCAGATGGATGAGATCTCTTCTGACGATGAAGGCTATAACAAAGATTGGGATCTGGAATGTACATACCATGTACGATACAAGTAACGCCGCACAAATGGCAAACGAAATGCGCCGCTATGACATTGCAGTGCTTGGCAGATATGATTCAAGCAGATGGAATGGATAGCGAGAATGTATTCCAGCAGAGATCGCTAGGAGCAAATGGAATTGGATTGGCCACACATTGCGGAAAACAATATCTGATACAACCAGACAGGCCCTTGAATGGAATCTGCAGGGTAAAAGGAAGGTAGGAAGACCACTGAAAACCTGGAGGAGATCAGTGGAAGAGGGGCTTAAAGAAGCCAACATCACTGGACTACGGTAAAAAGAACAGCCGCGAACAGAGTCCGCTGACGCAGCATTGTAACCACCCTTTGTTCCACCAGGAACGTAATAGCCTAACTACCTTTAACTGTTACCTTAAGTATTTTTTTCTTGTGAAACTTTATAAGCTCTCTTCCTGTCTGTGAAATTAGGTAACAGCTGGCTCTCAGAGAAAGCACCATTTTGCCAAGCCTATGTTAAAGTACTAAGTACCTTGTAAAGTTCCAAATTTGACAGGGTGCCTGGAATAAAGCCCTAAGTGACTTTTGGAAAATTTTGAGTTAGCTAGGATTGAAATACCTCCCAGCAATTTTCACAGTTTACTTTGGGTTTTTATCATGTCTTAAAATAACTAGTTCTTTAATACTAGTTCTTTTAAGACAATAATTAATACCAGAATGATCTATGAAAATTGCTGGGAGATATTTCAATTGTAGCTACCTTGAAAATTTCCAAAAGTCACTTAGGGCTTCATTTCAGGCACCCCTTCATCTAATCACTTTCAAGAATACTCTGAAAGTTGTCGCACCACAATGATACTATCATTTAATTCTAAAAACAAATTTTAAGATCAAGCCTGTGCACCAACATGTCATATCATTTGGGTGTGAGTCACAGGTGTTACAAAATACATTCTTCATGAAAAAATCAATGATAAACCCAGTTATGTACACAACTTAAGCAGCGTGTGTATGTACATGTAACTACGATGATCAGGAAAAGAAGAGAGACAGGAAGAGAAAAGGAAATCTGCATGCAGGTCCTCTTTTAATGTTTTCCTGTTGTTTAATTAGTTTAACTAACCTTCACAATGACTTCCAGTGGACCAACTAACTATCCTTCTTCCACAGTCTACTGAGACAGACTCCAGCACAAGAACTTTAAACCAAATGGCAGGCTCCAATCTTGATACATTTGCACAGGACTTCCGTGTCAATCCATTACCAATACAGGGGCAAAACCCATCTTGAAGGTGGACATCAGTTACCCAGCGCCTCTGATGTCCATCTTTGAGATATATATGCATCCTGGTTATCAGCTTTGCGTATGTCTAAGTGGAAGAAATTTTTTATACACCCATTAAATTATTCTAAGCCTACTGTATCAGTATGCTCTAAAGTTGTAAATACTTCGAGAGTGATAAATATACATGTAATTAAGTTTTACTATTTATCACGTCATATGTGTGAGGGACAAAGAAAAATCAAAGTCCCTCACAGTCTTTGAACCCACAAGCTATCTAATGTGGTACGGAGCAATAATTGTGAGCAAACGTTAGGCACAAAATTGTCAAATTGGTAAAACGTTAACGCAACATCAGCTTCGAATGAATAAGTTAAGTTACAGTACCTGCATTACATCATTGGATTACGTTCAGATTAATGACTTGTTAAGCGTTTAACGTCTCTAGAACTCCAGAGGTACTTGTATTTGATTTACAATGAGTTCATTTAAGCGATCTCACCTTTATTTCTCAATCTTCCAGGACTTAAACGATGTTTTTCTTAATGACCTTGTGCATATTTGGCAAGTTGTTGCCTGCTGGTGAAGATTGTATGACGAGTTTCCGGGGTCTTCTCAGCGCATTTCCTCGTTTGATCAACTCCTATCAAAGGGCAAATTCGCAGCGTTCTCAGTAGATATCAAAGGACGCAAAACGACACTAAAAAAGACCAGAAACTGCAATCGCTTTCAATGTCCGTCTGCACGGAAGTATCCCAAAATGCGACACAAATTGCTGAAATATTTGATTTTGTCTTGCAAGGATTCATGGGAAATATTCACAAATTTCGAACATGTTGCGCATGCTTATTTTTTCCCGCCAAAAAGATTGGCATTTGTTTTGTGCGACGTTTTTGGAAATTTTAAGATTTAAACCATTCTTTTGAACAAAAAACTACATTATAGAGTATAAATTGTTAAAAGTACAGGATTATAACAACCAAAGTGGTCCCAATTTGATCGTGTTGGACCGGAACTATTCGGTTTTTCGACTTCGGCGCAATCCAAGATGGCGGATGAAAATTAAAGTACTTGACATTTTGTCGATTTCATCCACGCGCCAGGATTTCAAATGGAGAGCGGCGATGAGCCAGTTCTTAGCTTTGTAAGCGTTGATAAATCGAAGGAGGAATATCTGCAACGAGCATCGGAAGCCAGCAAAGAATATGCACTTGACAGCGAATGGATTCCTGCATGTGACTTGCGTGATGTTGATTTGGAAGCAAGGCGATCCGTGTTTGTTTTGGAGAATTTCGAAGGAGAGGACTTCGAATATTTGAAGGTAAACAAGTGTAGGATCGTTGGTCCGCAATGTATATTGTCTTGTTTACAGACAAAGACGTCTTTGCCAAATGTACAGTACCCAGTTTATTCCATTGCCATGCGAGGCATTGCTGTCAGCTGTACCAGTGTGCCCAAGCAGGAAAGAGACAGACTTTACGAGCTTATTCAGCTTATGGGAGGCATTGTAATGAAAGACTTCACCAGTTCAGTGACTCACCTAGTTGCGGGCGAAGTAGGCTCCAAGAAGTACAGAGTTGCGTGTAGTTTTAATAAACCAATCTTGTTACCTCAATGGGTTTATAAGTGTTGGGAACTTTGTCATGATAAGCATATTTGTGCAACAGATGAAGAGTTCATGGAATACTTATGCCCAACATTCAAGGGCATTACCCTTTGTGTGACAGGTATTGATGCTGAGAAAAGGAAAGAAATCAAAAAACTTGTTGCACAAAATGGTGGTACATACTCAGGAGAACTCAACATGAACACTTGTACCCACTTGCTTGTGGATACTCCCAGGGGAGAAAAATATGAGTTTGCAAGGAGGTGGAATCTTCATTGTGTTTGCACTCAGTGGTTTTATGACTCAATTCAGTCTGGTGTCTGTCTTGAGGAGTCAAACTATTATACATTAAGTGACGATGTAAACAACAGTTCTCAGGCAGGGATGAGATTGTCACGTAGCTTGACCAAATGTAACAACGCTGGTATGGCTTCCTCCAAGAGTAGCGCAGAGAAGAAGATTTCCAAAAAAGCTGCACAAGCGGCATACAAAAGTGCACAAAAGCATGGTGACAAAGATCTTAAGTCTGGTTCTGGAAGGAAGAGTAACTTGTCATCTAATCAATCCAGAAATTTTGACAGTGTTTCCAGATTAGGAGAAACTCACATTTCCGATTTAGGAAGCTCTGACTTTGATGTGAGAATCCAGCCTGGAAATATGTTTCTGGATGGTTGCAAGATTTACTTGAGTGGATTTTGTGGAGCAAAGCTGGAAAAGCTAAGAAAGATCATTAATTCTGGAGGAGGGACAAGATTCAATCAGATCAATGAGATTGTGTCTCATGTTATCATTGGAGACAAAGTTGATGAAGACTTTGAATTGCTGAGGAATTGTGAATTTCACATGTTTGTTGTGGGTGTTCAGTGGATTCTGGATTCTGCAAGGGAAGGGAAAAAGCTAGCAGAAGAAAGTAAGAACACTCAAAATATTGATTTGCCTACAATCAAATTACTAAAAGTGCAATTCCATGCTAGCATTTACGTCACTGTTAACATTACTGAGAAGACCAAATGATTGAAATCAAACAAACAGTATTAGACTGACCTTCTGACAGGGTTCTGGAAAAAAAAAGACTTCAATTGTGCGGGGAATTGTGTGGGATTGTGCAATCTTTTGATGAACCAAATCTCAATTTCTAGTGTTCTTGCTAATTCCTACAGCAAGGAAATACTGTATTCATGAATATTTAGCCAGATTTATTTCACTAGTTCAAATACCACGTAGCAATTGCCACTTGTTTGAACAAACTGTCTCTGACTGACTCTGTCTGAACAAAGTCATGTTGTGACATGACTAAACTCGATGTTTATGAAACCAAAATCTATAGAATACCATAGTAAAGTAAAATATATTCCAGTATAATTGAGTTCCTTTACCTTTTTTGTTTAATTCAGTGAAAATGTGTAGCTTGAACGTTTCATCATTTAGTGCGTTAAGGTTTACAAATTCTCCAAAGTTATCCCCTAATGTTTATGTAAATTCATCTGCAAAATTAATGTAAGTTGATGCCTTGCCATTGTTGTATTTGCCCATGCACTTCATTTGAGGAAAGTGGAAGATTGCTCGTTTGTTTTGAAAAGAAAATAATCTCTGCGACCAATAAGAGGTTGTTTTACTTCAATATTTAAGCAAATCTTTAAGTGTTGTGCAGGATTTGATGAGGGAATTGTGCGGTTTTGGCGGAATTGTGCAGTTCCTGCACCCCGCACCCTGTCAGAAGGTGTGCTTAGACCAGATAAAGTTTCTACAGCTCTTTTCCTATTATACATATCTGTTAGCCAAGCTTAATACACGTGTTGGCCTTGGTCTTTACTGTGCAAATCTGGATATGTTTAATACATACAGCTGTAATGTAAAAAAAAAAAAAAAAAAAAAAAAAAAAAAAAACTACCTGTTGGAATGATATTTTGGCAGTAAAGTATTTATGCTTGATTATTGAGATGTTCATGCTGTAAACACACACACTTGTAGTCTCTAATATAAGCCAGACAATAACCTGACTTCTTCACACAAACGTAATAAACTCTTGAGAATCAAGTGAAGTTCTACAGTACATCACTTGTATATTTTATTGGACTGCACACTGTTGTTCCCTTTCACAGATTATCTGATAGACAAAGAAAAACTTTCCACTTCATGCAAGGAAAATGAAAATCCTGAAGGAAATCTTGTGACAGCACCAGAAAACAATCCTGCACCTCAACCAAAAGTGTCAGCTAATTATAAAAATGTAAAAATCGCTAAACTTCAAGATGATGCCTTTGAAGATGACGATGACGTTTTCCAGCAGTACTTGACTGAGAATATGGACAATGCCAGTACATCTGCACAAAACCCTCCACGAACAAATCCCAGTGAGCAGCTAATAGGTACAGTATAACAAAGTAAAGTCTTTCAACTACAGTAGTTTTCTGCCATCCTTGGTAAGGAAGTATGGAAGATGGAGGTTTCATCAAAAGCCAAACACCAGGGGTTTTATCAATGTTTTCAGCATTAGAGCAACTAGTTTTCACAGGCTGACAAAACATTTTGAACTGAACTTTGTTATAAAAACCCTTTCCTCTAAGATGGTCAAACCAGGCAGGCAATGTCATCCTCTGACTTGTCACCATAGGCAGCTGCTTTTTTTCCCCTGTAATCCATGAAAACATTTCAACTGTCAAGATTTCCATGTACTGATATACAGTGTCTACAGGGGTGATATTGTCTCATTATATGAAAGCCCTTGTGCTTGGTAAATAACATTAATTTTGTGAGCTGTATAAATTATATATAAATGATACTGGGATGAAATTAGTAAGTTCTTGATTAATTAGATAAACCTAGCACCAATGCAGACCCTGATGCAACACTTGATGAGGAAGGTGAACCTGAACAAGATGGCTTACTTTCTGAGAAGTGTTTAACAGTTGCTGGCTTTGCTAATGAGCATGTGGCACACCTTTGGCAACTCATAGAAAGTAATGGAGGAAAGCACGTGGCCAGGGGACAAACTGCTGACTATGCAATTTTGCCAATGAATATGGTTCCTGATGAGAAGTTGCAAGCAAAGCAGTTAGTAAGTAACTTTACTATTTTTTTTTTAAAAAACAATTTTTATCTGTAATTCTAGACAACTAAGTTAAGATGTACATGTAATATTTTTCCTTTTTCTGCGTCAACAAAACTGTACTGTACAGGAGTTGGCAGTGCAGTGGTCTAATGGTTGGTATACTTGACTCTGGATCAAACCACCGTCCTGGCCAGGGACATTGTGTTATGTTCTTGGGGAAGACACTTTACTCTCACATTGCCTTTCTTCACCCAGGTGAATAAATGGGTACCAGCAAATGCTGAGGGTAACCTTGTGATGGACTAGCATCCCATTCCAGTCGCTTAATGCTATAGAGGCTAGGATAAGCTCCAGCTGTATGGGCCACTAAATATGAGTACAATGTAGATAGTTTAATATGTTGTGTTTTATGATTTTTGTGTGGTTGTAGGTGACGTTTTGCTGGTTGGAACAGAGTTTGGAATGTGGCCATCTATTGGCACTGGATGATAGCTTTCTCTTTAAGCCCTTCACTATCCCAGCAGCAAGCCAACCACTCAAGGGATGTGTATTGTCAATCAGCCAGTTTACCGGGGTAGAGAGAGATCACATGTATCAAGTGGCTGAACTTTTGGGTTGGTCAAGCCAATTTTTAATATGATGTTTTAGTTTGATATATCTGCGTTCGTTAATAATCATGTAATTATTATTAACAAAATTAATGTAGTTATTATATTAGTACCTACTTGTAAAACAGGTCATTTCCAAGTTGTCTTCTACCTCTGTGTCAAAAAGAGTCTGTGTGAAACCATTCTTGTGAACATTTTCTCCCCCTAGAGATTCTTTTTCATGCAAGTCAAACTCATTTTCTTTGATGGTTTCACGCAAGGACTCATATGGAGACTGAGGCATAATAATGGGAACTCAGAAATGCAAAAACTTGTGGCCTATTGAAAAACCACCCCTTTCCACAAAGGGCAACAGGAATCAATACAAAAGAAAGAAAAGGAAACCTGGCTTATGGTCTTTGTTTTGTTGTGCTTTTTTGTTGTTGCAAATGAAAATGGCATCACTCAGCAATGTCTGTCACTCAGCAAGAACAGTGTTATCGATAGCAGTATGTGTGAATTGATATGATTAGAAAATTTTGTTTAATTTGTAAAGACAGCTGTTTTGAAGGTGTTTGTAGAATCAAAGGAAATACATGTATATGTACATGTAGTCTGCAAAATTGACTTTTTTGGTACGGTAATTCCCAGTTTATCATCATGTGCAGTGACTGTAGCCATAAAATGAGTCAGGTCAGTGGTTAGGATTGATTCACTAGGTTTGGAATGTTGTTATTGCGAATTGCATTATTTTATAGTTGCTAGTAAATATTGGGAATATCTGATTCGACTGAGTCAGTACTGTGTTGTTGTGTTTCCAGGTGCCCACTGTCAGGAGTACTTTGTTCGCAAGGCAAGCAGTAACTATCATGCAAGCACACATCTTCTGTGTCGAGATCCAGATGGGGACAAATACAAAGCAGCTGTGAAGTGGCATATTCCAGTTGTGACTAGAGAATGGCTGTTTGCATGTGCAGCAAGTGGCACCTTGGTTCCCATCAGCAAGTATCCAGTTGACAAAGACAAAATGATAGAAACAGATAACATTGATATTGATCCATTGGAGAATCTAAGACGTGATGAGCTCCTTACCAAAGACAGTGGTGAGGAAGTGAATGTGAAAACTGCACGAGAAGAAATCGCCATGGAAACAAATGATCCAGCAGCTGCTATGCAAGTCGCAAATTTAAACAAGGTGGCTTGCAATAATGGCAGTACATATAAGCAACCAGCGAAGAGGCCATCAATTTACAATCGTCCTTTCAGACCGTCATTTGACTTGACTGATGTGATGGAGGAGTTAGCCTCTCCTGCCTGTCGCAGTCACAGTCTTAAGAGCAGAAAGAGTCGTGGCAGTAGAAACAGCTTTCCTCTGGATGACTTTTTTGCAGAGAACATCAAGCAGACGCTTCAGAAACTGGGAACTGTTGCCCCACCCACAAGGGATGATGACCTAGGTGAAGATAACAATGATGAAACTATTGATGAAGTTTGCCAAGGAGGAGAGGTGCAGTTGTTATTAATTACTATAGTGCATTGTGAGTCATGTATGGGTAGGTTGTCAATGAATGTATGATATAGAGTTTTCACTGTTGATTGTTAACCAAAAGAAACATGCTAAATGTAATCCCTGTGATGATCTGCAATGTGAAACAAGGACAACCTTAAGCTGGAAAGCCAAAACCTTGGCTGGTTACTGGCCCTCATTCACATCTAGAGTGCCATCCAGACAGCAAAAAAAAAAAAAAAAAAAAATGCCTTTATTTAACTCTATCCCAACTGATGTATCAATTTTGGTCAGTCCAGTGGCCACAGATTGAAAACGTGACAGAAAATTGGTATTACTTTCGATTCTCACCAAATTTGGACAGTGGGATGATCTCATCATTAGCCAATTACAGGCCATTTTTCAGCTCTTTTCGTCATATCCCCCTTCCCCTCACGAGAGTTTTGTCAAGTTAGCTAATTTAGTATGCAAGCCACCGTAATGGCGGTCGCTGTCGGAAAAATGTTTATTTGCTCAAAATTGGGGCAAACTCTTTCGGAGATGGAAGTCAGGACATTTGTATGGATACAGAAAGTAATTTGGGACCAGTTGCTGGCTTCTAAGGCTGAATTTATCCAGAAGTAAGCTGTATTTTCATTTTCATGCTGAAAGCCACGTGGTGAAATATTATTGGCTTCTTATGCTTTCCTGTTCTGTTTTTTCTCTTGGTCTTTTTTGTAGCCCGCCGAGGCCATTCTTTCATCTAAATCAGTTGAAAAAAGTTCGAAAAAGATGTTCCTATTCAAGTTTAAGCTCTCAGGCGATAATTCTGGAGTTTTTTGGCCAAAATGTCAGCTTTGTTATGTTCGTCTTTTTCGGTTGCTATGGGCGACCGTAGCTTCCTTTGTTAGGTCATGTCTGGGTAGTGAGGTCACAAAAAAATTCTAATTAATTCTGGTTTTGTTCGATTTCGCTGAAATTTTAACACGATAAAGCTGGATTGTTAAGGAATAGATTTACCTTCTGCTGATTTGTGGTAGCTATTAACGCTAAAGTGATATATTGCTTCAAAGTCAGGGTTTTGAAGAGATTTTTTTGCAACATTTGGGTTCGACGTGATTTTGTAATTGGAGGTTTCTGTTGACCCTGAAGGAAAAAATATCGAGAAAAGGTCATTTCATTAACGATTCAAATGAAAATAAATATGTATATGTTCCGAGCTAAATTTCTGGTAAAAAAATATAATTTTTGATGAGCACTGGGTTTTTAATTTTTTCCCGTGAAGGTCAGTATCAGAGATGAGATAACACAATGTACAGTAGGGGAAGAAATATATATACAGGTACACACTGTACTGTACAGGTACATGTACTTACGCTGTGGGTTTCTGCACAGGGATTCACATGAAATTATTTGAAATTTTTCTTTGTGGGAAGAACCTTCCTGGTCCATAAACATGCCAAACAAACTTGCTTTTGGCCAACATCATAGTCACGAGGTCACAATTAGTCAATACAGTCAAACCTGTATATAACGGCCCTGTATATAGCGGTCACCCTGTGTATAATGGTCACTGAACAACTTCCCAAAAATCATCCCTTATATTTACTGTTAAGTTGACCTGCATATAGTGGTCACCTGTATATAACAGATGCGGTCACCCTTTAGACTTCCTGAATCCACCATTTCATTATCTTTTACCTGTATATAACGGTCACGAAATTGGGTACAATTAATGAATAATGACAAGCTTTATTCATTCGCTCGTTAAATAGTAGCCACCAAGGGCTCTCACAAAAATACAAATATTAGTACTAAACACAACTACTAATACATGTCATCGCCTATGTCCAACACATGCTTGCGGCAGATAACTTTAAAGTATCGTCACTTTCAAACAATAGTTAGCTAGTGTAACTGTAACAACACAACCGTACCACACTGTTTTCACTTTCGTCATAGTTCCCAGATTATAAAACTGTACTGCGGTACTTATCAAGTTGACAGCGGCGGCTTTACACTGTATTAGGCTACTGTTTTATAAACCAAGACAGCGCTCGGCATCAAATTTCTCTTCTATCAGCTTCAGTCCGATGCAGCCACTCACAGGAGACTTAAATCAAAGTATACTGCCCCTCCCTTAAAGTACACCACGGACATTTTATGTGCCTTTTTTGTCGTGTTTATTGCGTTACTGTTACTCATTATTGTCGTTAAAACGTAAATTGAATGA
This sequence comes from Orbicella faveolata, assembly GCF_042242905.1. Taxonomy (NCBI): domain Eukaryota; kingdom Metazoa; phylum Cnidaria; class Anthozoa; order Scleractinia; family Merulinidae; genus Orbicella; species Orbicella faveolata. The sequence continues at coordinate 17,390,293 of NW_028301536.1, read as the reverse complement.
TCATTTGCACATAAAAATGCTATTTATTGACTTCCAGGGGAGTTTAAAGGAAATCTGTGTACAGCGGTCACCCTGTATATAACGATCACCTGGCTATTTCGCAAGGGTGACCATTGTATACAGGTTTGACTGTAACCCATTATGTAGTCTTTGTGAACAGGTAAGAAATGTTGCTTTAACAGGCGACAGAAGCTTCACATGTTAACAAGCTGTTATTTTATAGGAACAGAGAGAATCTCCTCAGAAAGGAATTCTTGCTGGAATTATTTTATCCATCAGTAAAAAGTTGACTCAGCAACAGACAGAGCTGTTCACCTTGGCTTCATCTCTTGGTGCTGATTATCACTGGCTTTATGATGAATCCTGCACTCATCTCATTCACCAAGTGAGAGAATAGTAATGTTTTTCTGTTTCTTTTCTGTTCCAAGATAGTTTTGCGGAGAAACAATGATTAATTTGGCTGTTTCTTCTAGTACCTTCTGTTTATATTTTGCAAACTTACAAACACTAAAAATACTAATTGCAATAATGGTTGACGATTCATGTATTTAGAATTAATCCAATTTATCCAGTTTAAATTGCTTGCCCAGACTCATCTCATTTGCTATTCACATGGGTGCACCTGCCAGGTGGAGATCACGACTCATTAGTAACCGTGATATTGCACCATCTGCTTAGAAATAACACATAATTATATGGAATACTATTTGTTCAAGAAATACAGTTTACTGTACAATCCTCAAAGGTTATCTATCAGATAACTTGGTTCAAGTCACTCATACCTCAGTTTAAGCACACTTATCCTGTATTTGACAGTGCATGTACTTGTACATGTGGTTTGCATGTTTTGAAGTAGAGTCCTCATTAACTCATTTGGTTATTTGTATTTGTCGTGCTTACGCTTTCACTCTTTGGTAGTCTAGAAAAAAGTGTACTTGATAGTAGTAATACGTCTTTGGTATATACATGTACTTCTTTTTCAATGTTTCTATTTTCTATTTGCACTGCTGAGGCACTTATAAATATGATTATTGTGATCCTTATCAGGGCTCAGCCAATGACAAAACAAAGGAATACACCCTAGCAAAAGATCGCGGCATTCACATTGTGTCTCCTCATTGGCTGTACGTCTGCCAGGAGAAAAATGAAAGAGTTGATGAGGCCATGTATCCGCACACATTCAATCCCAAATTAAATCTCCCTGTAGTAACGACAGGTAGAAGAGTGACAAGATCATCCAAAGCAGTGAGTATTGTGATTTAAGTTGTGCAGTTTACTGTATTTGCCTGTTTATACATCCACTCAAGGTACAATGAGGTACAATGATCTAGAGTGAACTCAGTGTTGTTGTGTTCTTTGCTAAGACACCATACTTCACTCTGTGTCTCTCCATCCAGGAGTCTAGTTAGGAGAATAGTTAGGGCAGTCTGTGTGTAACAATTTTTTTGAGGGCGAGAATGGACCTATGATGGACTAGCATTCCTTCCAGAGGGTGTAGCAAAAGCCATACGTGTAGTTGTCTTATACTACTGAAGCTGCATGTATGACAGGCTTTGTGGGACTCTAGCCTGCATACCCATACATCATCATGTTATTTGTGTGTGTTCTGTACAGATCTTCTATGTGTCTATTATTCTGTTCTTAAAAGTAACTACAACAATGTGCAGTGGACTATTAATGACCTCATTTCATTGTAAAAATCTTCAGTCAACACTTGAACAAGATATGTCACCACAAAAGAAAGGAAAGTCGCCTACAGCAAAGGCAAGTGGTGTGAGTGAAGAAAATGGCTCCGAAAAGCCAAGTAGGACAAACAATGGATCAAGTGAGTTACCTAGCGTTGAACAGGGTGTGGCAGAGGGGATCACTGAAGAGGAGCAAGTACAGCAGGATCCCCAAATGGGACCAGCAACATTAGAGTCTTTAGAAGCACGGGAGGATTTCAAACGACAGCTGGAGGCAATCATGGATGCTACCAAGGTACCTACAGCTGTGAACGCAGATTTTTTTCTTTTTCTTTCTAAGTGCTATTCCAAGAGCTTGTATCAATTGTTTTTCTTGTGAGTGAGCTTTAATTACTTTTGTAAACACGATTTCTTTCTGCTGAATAGAGATCTTAATTTAAACAGCGTCATAATTAACTACCTGTCGTCAGAGATTGAAGAAAAAGTGTGTGAAAGAGGAGGAAAACTCATCTTGGTGAAATGACAAGGGTCTTAGTGGTAATGGATATCCAACAACAAAAATAGTTCACAGGGTGCAAAGAAAACAAATTTTCGACATTGCCCTTTGAGTAAGCTCTACCTAGGATTTACTAGCCCGAAAATCATTTCCATTTTCCCCTAAAATAAGAGTCATTCCTTACATCATAATTCAAGTTGAGAAATGGTCAATTTGAAAATCACAGACAAAGAAACCGCACGATTGGTTAAGCACAATAAAACCACACAAATTGAGGCTCACACATTGTTTGTTTATTTAACAACGCTTCACGTTATGTCTCAACAAGCAAACATTATTAGGCCAGGATAGCGAGAGGAAACTAATTGTACTACTGTAACACTAACACACGTCACAAATGTACGTGGAGGGGAAAGGGAGGGGACGCATTACAGAGAGGGGGAGGGGGGATGAAAATGTTGCTACAGTAGTTCAATCAAGTGTTATTAAAGAGTACAGATTAACTTCAGTGTAAAGTGATTTAAGCATTGATGAGAGACAGCTGGACTGGAAGGTGGTAACATCCGTTCTCTGGAATCACGACTCCTCGTCGTGTTTTCTCTCTGTTAATCAGTTCACAGTTGATGAATTACCAAGTTCAGAATTAGCATTTAGAATTTTGAGACAAGTACGTGATTTGGAATCCTCTTTTTTCAGTTTTTGTATCGTAAATTCTCCGTGACGTTATGCTCGCTTTCACGTTCAGAGCCACTGTCAGTTATTGACAGGGCATTAGTCCTAATGGACTAATTAGTCTTGGAAGAAGTCCTCCCACTCGTAGACGACGGTGTCATCTTTATCTCCCCACGACTCGTCGCTGTCAGAGGCACAGTAAGCTTGATCTGCTTCCAGTTCCCGAAGATCTTCAAGTACTTCCTTCTCCTCCTCTCTTAACATGCGTTCAATCTGGCAAATTCAAGAAAAGGCGCGAAAGTTAGCTTAAAGAATGGCTTGTCAAACGTCTAGAAAATAGCGACTTACGTTTTCTCTGACTCTCCTCGTGCGCTCTGCTCTCAGGTTTTTCTGATTTTGTCGTTGTTGTTTTTTCGCCGCCTTCCTTTGCGCAGTCTTCTCCATTTTCTGTTCAATGGCGGACTGCAGCTCTTCCTTGGCGGAAGCCTGGGAAGCAGCAATCTTGTTCCGTTTTCTTGAAGATTTATTTCCGGATTGCTTCTTTGAAGCGATCATGTCATTCCTGTTTCTCTCGGCGACAGCTTGCTTGGAAGCAATTTTCTGGGCAGTAGCTTTGGAAGCAGCCTCTGCTGGGTGTGGTCTGTTACCTCCTGCCCTGCTGGATGCGCGGGCTCGGATGTTTTCCAGCTCTCTGAGTTTGCGTTCTTCTGCAGCCAGAAGTTTAGCATTCACTTGTTTTGTTGACGCTCTTGGCTGGCTCTCCAACTTGCTTAGGCGCCGTGGAACCCTGCTTAAAGGGCGGGCTGTTGGCCTCTGCCCAACAAGGACTTCAAAAGCAATGGCGTTTGAGGTTGCACCCATGAGTACTGATCGCGTGGAACTCACAGGCTGGGAAGCGATGGTGGTGGAACTTGAAGGCCCGCTGTCAATCTGAGCTTCCAAAATTTCTTTAGCGCTCTGCATTGCGCGTATCTTCATGTCACTTGAACCTATGGCTCTCTGTGCTGACAGAATGGCTGCCGCACTGTCCATGGCTCTTGCCTCGGCATCTTTTTCATTACCGGGTGACGATTCTTGAATTCCCTTCGCTTCACTGTTTGCGGAGCTTTCCGCCTCAAATGCTTCTTTTGAGTTTCTTACCGATGCCGCATTTGGTTTTTCCTTAACTCCCAAGTCGCTGCGTGATAATTTATCCACAGGACTGGACTCGCAGATTGATAATTTATCCACCGGACTGGACTCGCGGATTGATGTTGTCTCCTCCGCAAGTTTTGTTTTTCCCTGAACTCGTTTGGGTTTTCTGAAAGCTGACTCATCCGCTGGCGCGACTTGATTCCCGCGTCCAGCGAATTTTGATAGCAAAGACCCACACATGTTGTAAAACTGAAAATTCTTTGTCTTTCTCCTGTACGTCCGAAGCACTAAGCTCTTATCAAAGTCTCTTGAGAAAAGCGAACTGTTTCAGTTGTCTTGGTTACGTTCATGACGTTATTAAACTCCTTTTTATGACGAAAAGCACGCGCAACGTTTAAGAACATTCGAACCAAATAATTAAAATGGAACTTCACCCAACAGCCGTAAAAATGTGTTTTAGTTTATTACTAATTGTCAAACGATTCGCCGAACTCCGTTTAATATGCTCCGTTTGATATAAATTGTCAAAGTAAATCCGAAACAAACGTAAGCAATGAAGCGCGTTATCTAAACTTCAGTTTTACAAGGCTTTATATCGCTAAAAAACTGATATTTTTTTGTTTTTGATTTCTGTGTTTTGACAGGCTATTGGCCGATTGTGGAGAAAACTGAAAATTTGATTGGCTGCGCAGTTGCAGCCCCAATCTATCGATCGAAAGTCAATCACGTGAGCGCGCGCACAGTTTTTTCGTTTATCATTGTTGAAAACGTAAATCACATACCTTCAATAGATTCATTTATGGATGTTCTGTTTGCTTCTTGGTTATGTCCAAACTATTTCACTATTTGTTCCTGGTTTCTATCGATTTTAGTAAGCTCGGGTTTGTAGTCTAATTAGACAGAAACGCGTACGGTTTTACTTTCAACCAGTCAAAGCGCGCGCCATCTGCAGACCGTTTTCTGAACTCTCTTGAGGCTCGCTGACATTTCGCTCCGTTTCCTCTTTTCCCGACGCAATGTACGACGGCTTACAAATTATTTATCACGAAACAAAGTGCGTTAGAAGTTTGTTTTATATGGTTTTGTGATAAAGTTAAGAAACATCACCTTTGTGTAAGGAGAAAATAAGCTGTTAAATCCATTTTAAAATTTCGCGTACTGAATGGCGTTAACATTGTGGTTTGAGTAAGCAGGCTCAAATTCAGTCCGCTATAGCTTGGTCCATGTTTTCAGTCGCTAGGGAGGGCCGAGGTAAATACGTGGGCGGACGAATGAAAAAATGAGCGCAGTCCGAGCCCTTGGAACAAGCGAACTCCGCTACCACGAGAGCTATATTAAAGTTAACCCTTTGATTTTAATCAACACCTAGTAGACAGCATTTCTTTTTTCGCACTCTGCTGCTGTCTGTTTGCAGAGCTCAAAATTCGTCTGGAATTTACAAACGGTAACTAAAAAATTATGTGCCTTTGGACAGGCGAAAGGAAGGCGAAGAAGCAGACGACATACGTCATCTACAAACTCAAGCAGCATTTCCCACAATTCACCAGCGAATGCAAATGCTGAGATGTCATTGGCCACGAGACGGACCTCATCAAGGTTGCGATCACGTGTCAGTTCTAAGGTAGGTACAAGTCTCCCTCCCACTTTCGGTGCCTACTTTTGTCTCGGCTCAATTCTCCTCGTTTATCTACGAGGAAACTCTTCTTTCTGTTAAACAAAGGAGAGAAAATAGCGATCGCTCGTGACGTCTGAAATGTTCGAGAAGCACACAGAATAGAGCTCGAACGGCAATAAAGTAACTAAAAAATGGGAGCTTGATTTCGAACGGAGGAGACAAAAACCGAACACAATCTGTTATCTTCAACATTTATCATTGACTGTCAGGTGGTCTTACAGCTAATTCTTCTAACAGCTTGTAATACGTTTTGAATTTCGGACATTAAAGTTGAATACAAACGGTAAAATCCAAGCCAATAAGCTTAAAAAAAATGTGTTCGTTTGCTTCTATTGAAGGCTGTTGAAGGTGTCGACAGTAACTCTTCCTCACGGGTCAAATCCCGAATGCCAATGAATGATGACAGTGAACACTCACAAAGTGATACTATCACTTACGACGATCCCGCGGGACGGATGGAGCGTGAGAAGATCATGGCACAACTCAAAAGAGGCAACAGTCCCAGTCCAGACTTCCATACAGAAGACGAGGAGGAGGACAGACGGGACAACAAAACACACACGGTGGGTGTGATATGCGTCAAACATGCTAGACTTGAGACAACTACGAAAGGTTAAATCAACAGAGAGCTGTTTTAGACTTTGATTAGTTGAAGTTCCATTGAAACGACCAAAGCGTATTTTCCAGAGACAAAATTTGGTGACAATTTAAGTTGCATTTAACATGATCGGAGTTAATTGGAGATTGTTCATCAAGCTAAAGGCACGTTCTTAAATTATTTTGTTCATATTAATAAGTATAGTTGGACCTGGCTAATTCGAGCTCGGTTATTTTGAATTCCCCGTTATTTCGAACTTAAACCATTTTCCTTAGATTTGCCCTTCAGTCATTTACTATCTCGTATTTCGAACTCGTTTCCCCTGAGAGTCCGACATAGCGGGGATCAACTGTACAATGAATTTTAACTGGTTTCTCACATCTATGAGCACTTGAATCTAGGTTCAATTCTTGTTTTATGCGAGCTAACTATATGCGTTCTTTGGACATGTTCCTCGTAGAACATGCAGACAACAGTCTCGAAAGATTCTACAATCACTGGAGTCGCGGTTGCTGACAACAACAACACTGTTGAACGTCACGTAAGAGAGCTAAACGTGACAATGAAATCCGACCCTCCCTCGCCTGTTTCCAGCTCTACCCCCGCAGCCCCAAAGCTTGGCCTTCAAATCAAAGACACTCTAAAACCACCACCAGTGAACCTTCTTGAAGGCACGGAACTTGATCAAACTCAAACACGTGCTTGGATCACGCCCAAGTTTCAGCTCTCTGTCATGACGCCTCAAGAGAAGATTGATTACTCGGCGTTGATTGAGCAGCTTGGGGGCCAAGTGTTCGACACTGTTTACTTTAATCCCGAGTGCACGCACGTGGTGGTTGGTAAACCAAACAGGTGAGTTCGACCTAATTATTACACGGTTTGCGTTTAAAGGATGTGTCATTAAATACTTTCGTCGGTCGAAGCAGCTAGAATTAATGTCACAGCTTAGGTGGATTAAGTTGTCTGAGTAAAAATACGGGTAAGAGTTGCAAATCGGATAGTTTCTTGTTACATTCCTTCCGCTCCAGCCACACTTCTTTCTGAGCATGCCTCTATGGTGGGAAGAAGCACTGTGAGAGTAACATATCTTGCCTAAGAACAAAAGGCGAGGAAAAAGGCTAGATCTGACTCTGACTCCCAACCTCAGGTTCCCAAAGTAGCTGTTATGAAAGGCGATCTGTTTTACACTTGCAAAAACCCGACTGTATACTTTATGTTTATTTTCTGCTAAAGCATATTAAGAACACCTTGCTATTTAAAGTTATTTTCTGAAAATTTACTTTTCCAAAGGACAAGTAAGTTTGCTAACCCACTTGGCCATTGGCCAAAACACATGTCTGGGGCAAGTGGACCCCCTTTTGTGTCGCACCCTGTAAGGAAAGTGCACGTCTTTGGTTACGCTAAGGGAGAGCGTTAAAACGTCTGTGGAAACGAACTCGCTGTGCTGCCTTGTCGCTTTACGTTGGTAGATAATCATTTTCTCCTTTGATCAACTAGGAATGAGAAGTATCTGGCTGCAGTGGCTGCTGGTAAGTGGGTGCTTCACAAGTCGTTCCTGGAAGCCAGTCGTGAGGCAGGTTTCTTTGTGGATGAGACGCCCCATGAGTGGGGACAAGAAAATCCCGGGGAACCCCACAATAAACTCGCAGCTGCAGCTCGGAGATGGCGGCTCAAACTTCGTCAAGAAAGAGCGGTAAGTCAAATGAGGAAACTCCCCTGGGGTACATCCCTGTAAAGGGCCCCAGGGATTAGTAAAGTCTTCTTCCCCAGTGATAGACTACGAGCACTCCCTCCTTTTGTTTAGTGCAAGTGGAGTTTCTCGCTAACTTGGAAACGTTACTGCAACTTTCAGGCTGCTTCAGAAACCGGTCCAAGTGGGTATTGCTGTGGTGCGTTCAGTGGCTGGGTGGTTCTTCTGTGCGTTGACAAATCAAGGCAACCAGGATTTAAACGTCTGCTAGAATCTGGGGGAGCTAAAGTGTCAGGATTCAGACCGCCTTTCAAGAACACTCAAGACTTTTCTCACGCATTTCTAGGTACGGATTCTAGCCCTGTGGTAAAAGAAAAGGTCTTCTTTCTTGGTAACTCTACACCTGCGACGTACCTTTATATTGACATGATATGAAGAAATTAAATGAGAAGTTAAAATGTTACACTGTGGCGCATCTTGAAAAATTTTACGCTATTACACTATTACATCACACGCACACACACACAAAAAAAATACTCAGCACACCGTGACATAACCATTCTGAAAACTGTTTGCAGTGGTTTAGTGATTAATTCTAATTTTCTTTTCAGATTTATCCAAAACGAAAGTGGAAGCGTCTGACCTGGATTCGCTACAGATGAATAATGTTTGGTGTTTAAAGCCAGACTACATCGCCGAGTACCTTATGCAAGACCCACCACCTCCCCCACAAAAATACTTACTTGCTGAACTGGTCACGCGGGCTGAACCGGACAGACCGGGTCTTTGTCAGTCGAGAAAAAGAAAAGGAGATGATATTACGGGACTCGATAAAAGAGCGCGTGTTTAAGCAAAATAAATAAGAGGCAATAACTGTCACGTTATTAATGACTGTACATACTTTACAGAAGAAGGAATTCGCCTCTTTAGAAACGAGAAGAAATCTGTAGCGAGTTTCATCTCGCAATCGTTTGTGCAGCCTTTACTGGGGACAATAGATGAGAAGCCATGTTGTCCCCAATAGTGGTCCCTCTGCAAGAGAATGTGAGGATGAGACTCTCCCCAGATGTCTTCCCGTTTCTTATGTGCTCAACTGTAGTTAGATTGCTGGTTTGTACTGTTCGATGAGATAATGCTTTGGCTATTTATTCCTGCATTCGAGGGAACGGGTAAAATTGGGATGAATTCTTAATTCAGGGTGACTCGAATGAACCCGCAAATAGAATTTATTGTTCAGTGATGTTGTCAGACAACATGTTGAGAAATCTTGCCAGCCAAGGGAACGCCCCGGGGGACGCGTACATTTTACATTTTCGTAAAGCTAGTCTTGAAGAATGAGGCTACTGTCTGGCATCAAGCGAATGGATAACAGGCGTCTTGTACTCGGGTTTTCAGCAATTGTTTATTGAAAACGACAATGTTTTGCCTAACTTCTCTCAGAAACTCTTTGAGTTTAACGAGAGAATACTTACAACAGCACGCGTTCTCTTGATTGCGGTATTAAGTTTACAATTTGGGTGACCAGAATTCCTTTTCCTTTTACTATTTTTCTTACTCAAGTAACTATGAGTTAACTTCAGTTAATCTGCAAGAAAGTTGGAATAGATTCTGGTGTACGCAATCCATCGACGCTACAGTGTTGTAGTTTTTTAGCCCAACTGGCCAAGTAATGTATATACGAGTGCTTATAAATTTAGACGCCCGTGTAATATATCTTATTGATAACTTTTTAGAAAGATACCCCGTCGTTTGTGACATTTTTCACCAATATCAATAAGGGGTCTGTAGTTTCATACTTTTCTTGCAGACTGAAAATCGTGTCAGCGTTCACCACTATTGTTAGTACAGATGCATTCAGTTCATTCTAAGAGTGTAATTAACGAAAAGCGGAATTTTTTAAAACTGTTAAGGCGTCTCTTTTATCTGTTTTATCATGAGAGAATTTAGAATTAAAAGTTTTTACAAGAAATGATGTGCACTCTTTAAATCACTTATACGTCTTTCATGTGCCCTGTGTGGAACCCACAGAGCTGTCCGGTGATATAGCGCAGGTTTGACTGCAATTTTCTTCCCTTCCCCCGACAATAGTAACCACCCCCAACCCCCAAACCCCCAAATCTTGCACACTTCTCCAACAATACGCCCGCCTATGCTTGTATCGAGTTTGCAGATTTGTCTACGAAAGAACTGTAAATTCCTCCGGATTATGAAGCCTCTTACCCCGCTGTTGGGGGCTCTTGACTTTGTACTTCCCGCTCATCTAAATATTTGAAACTTGTTTCTCAACTTGTGATTGCAGAACCCTTAGGTCATATTGTTATGCGTACCTGAGTTTTCAGACTTTTAGTTCCTTCCAGCTAATTAGAGCCCGCCGATATTTATAAAGCGCAACACTCCTTCCGATAACGTGCCTCCAGTCTCCGAAAGTAAACTCGGCAAAAATAAGTCCAATAAGAAAGCCTCGTCAGAGCTCGAGACTAACTTGCAGGAGCCAACTAGCCACAGACTAGTAAAACTCCACATTTGGCCTGTAATTTATTTTGTATTTCTTCTAGGCTCTGGCTAGTATCTGATGAAAATCAGACTTGGCAAAGTTGTAATTTGTGACTACAAATGTACAAGCTGAACACAGTAAGAATGACAAAAGCTAGACCTCACTTTTTAGTTTTGAACTGGTTCCATTACCAACAGTCTTATGCAGTGTCAGTTCCAGAACCTGTGAGTTCTTAAGGCACTGAAACAAACTTTACTAGCATGCATCTGAGCAATAGACAATCTCGCGAGTTGGCAATTGTTTTGGCTAAGACAATCTGATATGCCATTAGCCAATAGACAAGTACTGTTGTTAAAGCATTAACCTCGAGCCCTGCTTGTTTAATTTCACTCGAGGGCTCATTATCGAAGTTTTACGGCTGGTTTTTAGGCTTTTTCGATAAAAATGTTTTGGAATTAGGGTCATGGGCTCTGCGGTAATCTAATTGGCTAATTGTGCAAATACTTTAAAACCTCCCCATATAGCTGCCCAGTTTGTCTGAGGTTGAACGCGCACTTACAGTGAAATTCTGTAGACTAGATATACTCTGGAATATTTGACTTTTACAGACACCAAGTAATAGCTACATCATGTCAATAATAATTGTTTCTTTGCACCTCGTTCCCAGGAATAGAGATACTGGGAACGAGGCTGAATATTTTTAATCTCACTTCCAGACTCTTCTCGGTCTAAGCCAAAATGGCGGCCGCCATGGGAAACATTCGTTTGCCTACATGCCATTAGGGACAGCGCGTCTCCCAACCCCAAAATGCATCGGGAACGAAAGAATATCGAGATCGAAACGTATTGTGGGCCAAAATATAATCAGATAGTGGGAGCGTGGTCTCTAACACTTGAAACGCCTGGTTGATTTCAGCTTTAAAACGCAGTTAGCGACCACCAGCCCACGTTTTCTCGAAATATTTCTGAAAGGAAACACAAATTATCCCTCGAACGTCTCAGTCACAGAAATTTTTGCTCATCAGATCAGTTGTGCACCACGGTATTCATTATCTTGCAATTCATTGACCTATTTGTTACCAGTAAACGAACCTTAGCTTGTGTTGTGTATGTAGAAATTATATGTAGTTTCTTTAATTTGATTAACAATAATCGTAACGGCTTGTCGTGTATTTAATGCAGTAATACAGAACTTCATACCGTAATCCCATTATAATTCCACACACATACCAACATTGAAAGCCTGAAAATATATAATATAATATATAATAATATTTATCTGTTTTTTTTGTTTCTGCATGTAATGTTTGTTTCAGATTTGTTGCTTAAAAGCAGTAAAAACTCTAGAACAATATGAAATAACTATAAGACAATATTGAAATGACAATAGATGTCAGACATGTACTCAGAGTCCAATTTTCCTTAGAATGTTACTCGAGCCATGTATGGCAAAAAAATATTAAATTAATAGTAAACTTGTTGCAAAATCAATATAGTTCGCACTGTGCCGTTCAGAACTTACATGTACATGTACAAGCATATATCTGTGGTGGGGATCAAGTTGATAAAAATCCTACGGAAATGAGCTGATTGATCAAATATTTATGCAAAGCACGATGCCCAGTATTGTGATAGCTCACTGAAATTAAATGTGTGAAACACAAGACTAGTTTCACCTCATGCCAATAATGATTTCACATGCTTATCCCTGTTCTATTTAACAGAACATCAAAAACATGGTCTAATATTATTATTAATACAAGCTGCTGGAATAGTCTTGAATGACTGCTCTGTCCTTTTTTTGCTAATAACAAAATGATTTCAATTGAAAGAGACCTGGCATGTTCCATATAGGTCGTCCAGAAACAGTTAGAATCAGCTTTTAAAATTTCACTAGTCTGACCTGTAATGATTTCATATATTTTCTAGTGTGAAAATGTTTCCTGCACTAAATGCTCTGAATAATGATATCATCTTCTCTATTTAGCACAGCATCAAACAAACAATTTTGCCAAGGGACCTGTAGATCCAGGTTTTCATTATCCCTGGTGATCTTTTTCATTTTGATAGAAGTAAATTATGATGATGTTCTTCACAATGAAGAAGCTAAAGACCTGTGGATAACATAAGCCAATATCATAAGCCAATATCATAAGCCAATATCATAAGCCAATATGGCAGTAGCCTGCTAGAAGGCTAGTGTCAGGTTGCACAGTTATCTCTAGCTGTTCAAATCGTCACGAAAACATGTACAGCCTGCTACTGATCATATCACAAGGGCCATTTTAGAGATGAAAACTTAGGTCAAAAGGTTTCTAAAAGCACTCTTCTATCTTTGTACTACACTAACCACATGTCCTGCATTTTTCATGGGGCAGTGCATTTGGTTCATGTTAGAAGGAGTATTCCTTCCCAACATTGTTGTCTTTCTGTTGTTAAAGGATTTTGTGTTTGCAAAGTTGTGTTGTAAATATCAGAATAGTACTGGAAATGGGTCATGAAATAGGGTTTTACACATAATGCTCAAATTTGTTGTCATTATGCAAATGCCTGATGATCAAAAAATCTCACTATATGTTATGCTCAAAAGACATCGGCCAGTTTTTGTCACTGTTATTCCCGCATAATGCTAGATTCTTTTGCCTCGCTATTATGCTCAAAATAATGCCAGCACAATGTGTAAAACCATATAATGACCACTAATGGGGGTGAGGGAAAGATGGAGTGGTCATCAGTGGAAGTTGTGGCACTTCCACAATAAACAAACTAAAAATTTGTTTCACACTGACAAGAATACGGCTTCGTCTCTGCTCATGGGCGACACAAAATATAACCAGTATTGGGTCAGGTGTTGCAAGAAGATCGATTCTTTGATCACTGGACCCGTTAACCATCAGAAAAGAGGGCTGTGCAAGGCTACCACAGCTGCGTTTACCAGAGTAATAACACCACATATATCAGTGCAACTCTGCAGGGAATAGTTACGGCATCGTCAGTCACATTCATGACCCTGCCAATTAGTCACACTGGGAGAGTGGGCAAGCACCAAATGACTCTTTTTGTGCGTTCCAACTTCTGGAATGTACCGTGCAAAATCATTGATGACATCAATGATGTCTGGGGGAGGTTGCCAAGCCAGCATCTTACAGTATATGATCTTCATGAAAGGTCGCAGCTCAACATCTACCAGTACCCAATGATTACCACCATTTTGAGGGTTGCCAATGAAAGTTTTGTCATTCCTTTGTCCCACATTCAGAGTGAAAACCAGCCTTTTTAAAGGTCCAGGGTTAAGTAACTTAGCTTTCCTCATCATCTCGTTGTGGATATTAACAACGACATTGGGCATAGTAGCATGGTATCATTTTGCATGTCATTAAGCTGTTTTAAAACCCATGTGACGTGATCAGTATAGACCCAGCCTTGCATTCCCGATGCAGCAAGACAGGCAAGCTCATCTGCAGTCAATCCTGTTAATTAGTAACAACATGATATACTTTTCATCTGGCTTTATTAAATATTTTCTAAGGGAGTGGGGTAATAGACCTCAAAAAGTAGAGTTGGAGTGGGCTGCTAGCGGACAAAGATGTATATAAGATTATAAATTTCTAAGCATCACTGCTTTCTAATTCAACAAAACTGTGATACTGTATTGAAGATGGCATCCCCCAACCCACCCACCCCCCTCCCCACCCCCTTTCCACCTTTCCACACCATGTCTAAAACCCTAATCGCATTTTTTCAGCTACAAAATAAGCATATCCCATATTCTATTTTACATCATTTTACTTTTTCGGGCCCGTGCACGCATTTTCGTTTTGTTTATCTTTAAATTACATAAACTTTATTGCATATTTTAGCCGGTTCCAGTACTAGTTCAGGATATACCTGGAAAAATAAGCCTACACATCACGACATCACTCCACATGAAGTCATTTCTTAATTTTCTTTAAAAAAAACCTACCATAACTTGGTAGCATATCGTCAGTAGGATTGTCCCAGATCATGGCTTTGAATTTGTCGATCGATTTCTCGCCGAGTTTTGGGCTGGCGAAAAGCTTTCGAAAACCACCTCATCTCAGTATTGTAAGCACTGGGTTCGCGCTGTCGACGGCTCAACTTTGCAAGGATTATTCTATACATAAATATTGAACAATGCTTGGAGCAATTCAAGTGAAAAATTTTATTCAGGATTTACCTTACCCGCTAAAAATGATAAAATTAACCAGGCCTACTAATGTTAGAGACCAGGTTCCCGCTGTCTTGTTATATTTTGGTCCATAATACATTTCGACCTCGATATTCTTTCGTTTCCAAAGCATTTTGGGGTTGGGAGACGCGCTGTCCCTAATGGCATGTCGTTTGCCTCTTGTGGTAATTCTAGGCTCCACTGGTACTGGAAAATCCAAGCTAGCCATCGAAATAGGTAAAAGAATAGGTGGAGAAATCCTCAGCGCTGACTCTATGCAAGTTTACAAAGGCTTGGACATTATAACGAACAAGGTGACTGCTGAGGAACTCTCACAATGCCCTCACCACTTGATCGATTTTGTTTCGCCGCTGAAAGAATTCTCTGTCGTGGAATTCCGAAATATGGCCTTACCTTTGATCGAAGACATCAAAACGAGAGGAAAAATTCCGATAATCGTTGGCGGCACAAACTATTACATCGAATCTGTCTTATGGGATATCTTGATTGACGAAGATAGAAGCACTAGTTCGTCTAGTAGCGGAGATGAATCAGAAAAACGCACAAAAGGTATCAAGCAGCGAAAAGAGATCCAAAGTAAAGAAGTTGGAAACTCTAATGATGCACTTGGTGAGACGGTAGTGGCGTGTGGAGAGACAGCTAAAGGAACTAGCCAATCTGAAGAAATGCCAGGACATTTAGAACGGAATAAGGAGTCAAGCTCAAAGACAAGCCTCTATGAAAGGCTCAGGGAGGTTGATCCAGCCATGGCAGATCGTCTACATCCAAGTGATTCCCGGAAAATTGCACGAAGTCTTCAGGTATATGAACAACTCGGCAGGCCTCACAGTAAGATTCTGCAAGAACAGCAACAGAGACTAGGGGGAAGTGTTTATGGTGGACCCCAGAGATATAAACACATGTGTGTATTTTGGCTACAGTGTCAGAGAGAGATCCTTAATGAGAGGCTTGATAGTAGAGTCAATGAAATGTTGGATAGAGGCTTAATTGAAGAACTCTTGGACTTTCATCGTGAATACAACCACGTGTTGGAGAAAAAGGATGTCGACACAAAATACACAGAAGGTATATTTCAGTCCATTGGTTTCAAAGAATTTCATGAGTTTCTTGTCAAACAGGAAGGAAAAAAGTTTGATAAAAGCAATGCATCCAAAGAGGACAAAGAACTTTTGACAACAGGTGTCGAAAACATGAAGACAGTCACACGTAGGTATGCAAAAAAGCAAATGACATGGGTGAGAAACCGCTTCTTGGCAAGACCAAGTAGCTCTGCACCTGATGTTTATGGACTAGATGCAACTGATCTTGAGAAATGGGAGGGCAATGTTCTTAAAACTGCATTAGATATTTTAGATAAATTGATAAAAGGGGAAAATCCACTTATCAACCCTCTCCCCAGGGTGATCATCCAAGATGATCGGCATGCAAGGCATGTGTGTGAGATCTGTGGCAACCGCATTATTCTTGGTGAAGAAAACTGGAAAAAACATTTAAGGTCCAGGTCACACAAATGGCATGTCAAGTGTGAGGAGAAGAACAGACATCAAAACTGTGGTGTTAACGATAAGTGAGAATAACATATTATGAATGAGAATAATATATTATGAATGAAAATAATAGTATTTTTTTTTTCAATATAATTGTATCTATGACAAAATCCTGGATCGTGATTGGCTCTCCACATGCCTATTTGTCATTTAATCTGTGTGCGATCACGTGGGTGTCCAATTACAGGTATTCAATTTGAACGTTTTGTAATTGATTACCCACGTGGCAGAAGCATTACCTTCTCTTGTTGAAGCGTGCCTATGATCATACGGTAACTTTCACCTGACTGTTGATTAGAAAAATAAATATACTACTAAACCTTGGTCTCACTTTTTATTTCATAATTTCAATGAGAACAATATCCTCAATAACTGAGATAAAAAATAGTAGAATTCTATGGCTACTTTTCCGGCAAATGAAATAAATACTACAGAGGGAGACATAACAGGCCCAACAGTGCATGTCCAAATTATGTTTCCTTTAAAGGATAAAAAATAATGCAAGGTATTTGAAGACATTTTTTCTGGGACGTAGATGAATAAACAATCAAAGAAAGTCAAACTCTGGGTGATACAACACACTGCATTGAAAAATAATCAAGCTTATTTGTTGCGCACAGAGATTACCAAAAGTCACCTAAATAGTGGTATTTGTCAGCATTCTGGTGTGAAAACAAGCACGGTGACCCCCTCTTTTTACTACGTTTTTAATATCTCCTTGTCCTGTAACAACAGCATATGGCGGGTTCTTTTACTAGGGAATTACCTTAAGCTCTTAATCTCGAATTGCTCTCCTCTAAAGGTTTAGCCAATCGCATTTTAGTAGCTTTCTTTAGGGGTCTAGGACCTGTAATAGAGGCTTATCTCTCTGTGAAATACCTGACACACAGTAAGACGGACTTCCATCCATGTTTTGTTCCCTCCTGTATCGGAAAAGGAAGCATAAGCGGTGTCTACGCGAAGCTTATAATAGAAAATGTCAGATTTCTGCCATCCACTGTGATGACGCATCTCGTTGGTGATAAGAATACAGACAACTCTAAACCTCATTCGATTTGTTTTTTTACCACAATATCAATGTTTTTCAGAGCGTGAACAAGAGTGTGACACATTGACGCGAGCAGCGTTGTCTGGACTCTTATCGACAACAGCAAATTAGCCAATCAGATTGCGAGATTAGTAGCAATTGTGGTAAAAATGTTTGTTTTCCACAGTTTCTTTACCAACCTCTCTCAGATCAGAGTTCTCGAGCCTACTTTGCTTGTGGTCAGCAGCATCTTTAAAATGCGAATTTAAAATGGCGGCGGCAGAAGGGAAGTTTGTTTGGTTGGAAACGCTTCGAAAAGCGAGAAAGACGAGTCTTGTTCAAGATGGTAAGTGATGCAAACCATCAAAAACTGAATAAACTTAGTTTTTATAAAGCTTTGTCGACAATGAAGATAGAGAACGAAGATCGATGCTGCAAGACTGCGTGTTGAGACATCACTCGGGAAATCGGGGAAGTGTAAGCTTGAAATCTTACATGTCGCTATCGTTCATTATAGACTACGTACGTGTGTGTATATTATCAGAGCAATTTCCTAAAATGTGTGGCAGGTTCTTGTTCCGTTAAACCTAAAGAAGACAGATGCTTACTTAAAACAGAATAATACAAAACCTTAGGGGACAATAATCCTTTTGGCTGGAGACGGTAAATATTAAATACACCTAGGTTGTAAACTTTAGAAATTTGGCCTAATCAGTAATCAGTGACAACTAACCACCAGCAATAGGGTTGTTTGCTAAAGGAGTATATATTGTAAAGGAGTTGAGGCATAAGTAGTTGGTCTGAGTGTCTACTGACAGTGGAAGTGAGAAATGGTGCTTGGATGGTTGCTATGGGACCTGATCCAACTCGGCTTCCTGGGGTATGGCTTGTACTTTTTTCACTAAGCTTTAAAACTTTTGGGTGTTATTTTTCTGTAATGTTCATAATGTCACCAGGTCGACGTAAAGTCCATTACACTTTCCCTGATGAAACAGAGATGGTGGAAGAGTATGATGTATCATCTGGAGAACTATTGGGTAAGTTGCAGTCAGTGCTAAACTTGTGACAAGTTATTAGTGTGATATGCCTTTAGGTGGCCACCTGTGTATTCAACAATTAGACTACGAGCCCAAGTTTTCTATGTATTGAGCAAACAGTCAACGAGGCATAGTCGAGTTGACTATTGCTCATACAAAGTGAGGGTGAGTACTCTTATTTTTTTTTTGTAGACACTCTAAAGCATTACAGCACAAAACCTACAATTTTGGGTATTTTCACCTAAAATTAAGAATTATTTTTGAAGAGCAGTACACACACTCGTCCATCAGATTCAGTGAATAAAAAATGATGAGAGAACCAATCAGATTTGTGGATTTCCCATAAACACAGCTGAGTGGCTACTAATTAATGATAATATGTTAAACAATCAGATGAAGGATTTATTCCTCCATCATTTTCTAGTGTTTGAGCTTCTGGTCTTTGAAATACATCCTGCATCATCTGAAAATCATACCAATCAGTGTAGTACAGGCTATTACTTTGCACATTCTCTTGGCCTACAGCTGTAGGTATGGTAAAATGGCTCAATGTGGGATAACAAAGTGCAATAATGGATCAACTGCCTATTAACTATTCCATTCCAGTAAGGAAGTGGAAGAAGAAGTCTAGTGTAGGAAGAGAAGGCAAATGGGAATATGAGATAGGTGAAGACATGAGACCAGTGAACCTAGATGTGGAAAATATCAATGAAAGTAGAGGAAATGTGAGTACATGTACAAACACTGTCTGCTTTTTCAACTTTTTTCACTGACTTTATACTCATTTGGATACAGTAGGTCCAGTATTAAACTTGGGTGTCTGTTTACACAAAATATTATTTGCTAACTTTGAATTTACATATATATATCCATCCTTAGCCAATTTGCACAAGAAAAGATAATAGCAAAGCATTTCAGTGGAGGATAAGAAACCTTCCCTATCCTCTGAATGTGTACAGTGTGACGGTTGATGATGACAAGCAGTCCATTACAGTAAGGACAAGCAACAAAAAGTAAGAGTCAACTGGCACTCATTGAACATAATATAAACCTGGCCAAAAATTTGCCTACTGATGAAAAATATAATGTGTGACTCAGTATTTATAAAACTCATCAGCGATGGATGAGCTTTGGAGTACTGTATATAATATGCACCCTGAAGGTACATGTGTACACCTGTATGTGCAGCTGAGTAATTCTGGTGTGTTGTTCTAGCTATTTAGTTCAACCTTGTGATCTGCAATCACTACTCACTGTCATTCTAATCCAATCTGCAGAAGCCAAAGCTAACGGATACTTTACTCAGTACAGGGTGGAAGGGGTGGGAGCAATGATCTGCAGACTAATTTTTCAGGTAGAAAAAGTGTGATTTTTTCTACCTGATGTTTTTGCCGTGTATAAATAATGATTAACGATTAAAGATTACAGACTATTAAAATTGAACCGGCAGAGGGTAAAGCCACTCATGATCCACAAGGACCAGCTACAGAAGTAACTGTTGTCCCGGATTAAGTCCCAGGGACTCATTTGTATCCCTGTTAATGCCCGAGGTCTCCTTGCAGGTCACATCTTCTGTGGAAGTTAACTCCTTAAAGCCACAAGAAACTTTGTCTCCCTCAGGTTGTAGGCCTCCTTCGAAACACCCATTGACCAACTTATAATTGATTGCCTCTCTCTGGATGTTTAACTTACCATCAGCAGTTCTACTGAAAACCAACTTTGATTGATGTTCAGTTCTGAGTTCTGAGTTCTGAGTTCTGAAATTTGCCTCCGTTCATTTTAAGAACCTACTTTAATAATTTCCTTCTTTCTTCACAGATATTTTAAAAGATTTCATATTTCTGATATGGAAAGAGCAAAATTAAATCTGGAACAGAGTGCGATCTCCATAGCTCATGCAAATAACACTCTCATCATAACAGTAAGTTGGAATTAAGTTGAATGCCAGTTATAGTGGTGATATATCCTAGTATTAGCAGTATACCATAAAGTTACACTAAAGAAAATCCCTGAAAATAAGCTTCGCGATGTTCATTTTACTGGTATTATAGAACCTTCACATCGTTATGTTCTGAGATGCAGTATTTTTATATGCTGCAAAAAGTAAATTGAACTACAGTATCGCCTCAAAATATAAACTATTAAATTGCAATTATTTGTCTTGCCATACCAAGCCCTCTCCCGCCGCACCCACACCCACCCCTGTCCCCTCCATGGCCCCGCCCTACACCTTCCCTGAAAACTAACCCACAAGAAAGCCTTCAACAACATGAGCCTAGGGTTTATTATTGTGGTACAGTACTTCAAGTATTCTCAGTCGTCAGAAGATATCATTTTGTTGTTTGGGCAGACAATTATGTCTGATTCGGTAATTCAGGCTAACTCGATGCCGCATGTCTATTTTCTGTCCTCAGTACCAAAAGCCCTCGCTGATACTAGAACAGGAAAAGGTAGTTCGACAGGAACTGGTCAAAATGAAGTCAAGTCGTGATGGAGATGTGGAATGCAAGCCAAGCTGACAGGAAAAACGTTCGTCATTAGTAGAGGATGCCGTGAACATTTTCCCTTCAATTTATGGTAAAGAGCAAAGCATTCGCTGTCACTCATCATCCACAGCGGTTTGAATATTTGTCTTGAAAAAATATTTACAGATGCAAATATCTCAGGTCCGTCGATAGGAATCTGTCTGAAATCCTAAGCCGTCCTTATTAAGAGAGCTCCTTATAAGCAAAGGAAAGCGAAGAAACAATCAGTAGAGATTTTATGGGGAGGACTTCAATCAATATAGAAGAGACGGTGGTGATGATGGGGCATTTTGAAAAGATTCCGAATTCTCGTTTTCTGGGTGTGGTTTCAATTCACTTTCAAACTTAACTGCCTGTTTGGCAGTTACCAGCTCAAGAACGAGAAGTGGTCAATTGCATATAATTTTTTTTTTCATTATTTATTATTATTATTATTTTTTAACAAGGACGGTTGATCACTTCCCTGTCTTTATATGGATTCTCTCCTCCCCGTGAGTAACTGCCAAGTCAAAATATTGCATGTCGCCTGCGTAGCGTTGTACAGTTTAACAGAGAGGTCACGAATCTCTCAGTTGCTGCTCCTGTTACTACTAATCTCTATGAAACCAGCAGTTACCACAATATTTTGATAAACCTCAGATGTCTACATAGAGTGTAGAAACTATTGCGAGATCCTCAGATTAAGGGTTGCTGATCATACACAGATTGCACGGATCGCTTAACCTCATTCACGTCTCTCACTCGAATGGTCCGATGATACACCAGGGCAGCCTCCACCCTAAGCCGCAGAAATTTGAAAACACAGCTATATTTCTACGATTAGACCTACCGTCCATTCTAACCCGTCACGAAAACGAACCTTTTCGAAAACGCCCTTCAAAACGCTGGCTTTGCGTTTTAGTGTGAACAGAAAGCATTAAAAACGGAGCATTTCGAAAACGTCAGAGTCACGACAATCATGTGATTCCTCTGCCCGAGTTTTCCTCAAACACAAATCCAAAATGACCGGTGGTCGTTGCGTTTTTAAATTTCTCCGGCGTCGTGTGGACAAAAAATATTTGATGCGTTGTAAGAGTGAAACCTTTTTCAAATTCTTCCTGCGTAGTGCAGACGGGGCCTAGGTTTTATTTGCTGACAAGAGTTCAACGGACCTGGGGCCCGTTTCTCGAAAGCCCCGGAAACTTTTCGGGCCCATAAAGCCACTTTCAGTTCACCTGTATCTAAAAACGGAGTGGAGTATACGCCTGAAACTTCTTGACTGAAGGGAACCTCTGTTCATATTAAGAATACGCGAATAAAACAGCTCTGTAATCATATGCTTCGAGATTTTGCTGTGACTTTCCGGTGCGAAAACTTTTCGGGACCTTCGAGAAACGGGCCCCTGACCGCAATAACCGCCTCATGGTGTGCAGGTAACTGGCACGGAAAAAGGAAACAGAAAGGAATGTTAGAACTTTGTTGTCTTTATATGATTGTCTCAATTTCATGTTGAGTACACTGTAAATGAGACTAATTTACATTTTCAACGAAGTCATACTTTTTTTACCGTTACTACATTTTGTTGCAGTTATTCTAGATTTAGATTGGTCCACTTGCCTGGACAGTGCACGAGTGTACATAAGCCAAACACAAGTAATCCCTATTACCAGTGGAAACAAAGGAAGCCATATGTTCTCAATAAATATGACATAGTTCAGAGAGGAGTTACACAGGGGAATGGCACAAAAAATAATATTGCCCGCTGTGGCATTTAGGTGGATCTACATTCACGCTATGTGCAAACTTACCTTCGTTCTTCTCCGTTGCATCGCATATCTGAGGAGTATTGCTGTCCCCTAGACGGGATCGATTCAAGCCTTGGCCAGATTGTGCCAGCGTTACGCGGCGGCCTTGCGGCCAGGTCTCAGTCTGGGATCTTCCCTACAGACCTCACTCTAGGTCAATAAGTAGTTACTAAATTGGAGAGTCCGTAGAAGTTACCTGTCACAGCAGTCAGCGGACCACAGTGCCAGGCAACATTATCCCAAACTCATTCTAAGCACTGAGTCTCATTCAGATTGTACTGGTATACTCAGTGTAAATAACTTAGTTTTTACTTCATTCTTGTTCATTCCCGTGCCACATAAGAAAGAGACGATGACGACGCCTGGTAAGCGCGGAGGGACTGGAATGAGACGTCTTTTTTAGCGGGAACTAAAACTCTAAGACAGCGGACAACTTATGCGCGGGAAAATTAAGTAACTCATATGAGACTACTGTTTTTTTCTTTTAGACGATATATAAAGAATATTGTATGGGCGAGCGTAGATATGGAATTTCTCTTCGAGTGTTCAACTTGATATCTCACGAGTGAGAGAGGAAGCGAGTGAGATATTAAGATAAACACGAGAAGAGAAATTCCATATCTACAAGCAGCCATGTATTATCTTGTTTATTATATAAACACACTAATGGCGACTTTTTTGACGATTTTCCGAACATTTCCGAACACTTTCCGAAGATTTTCGAAAATTCTCCAAAAGTTGTTTGAAGGCCTAACAAACGTTTCCGAACATTTTCCGAAAATTTCCGAAGATTACGGAAGATTTCCGAGGAAGATCTGATGATGTTTCGATCATACAGTAACACATTTAAGTACAGTTTAAGGGATAAATTATGTAACCATAGCATCGGTGACCTTTTCACTTGTGAAAATAACACGTTATTTTCACGTGTGAAGATATGTTTTCGCGCGAAAGCTCACCTGCTACTTCACTGGTGTCTGTATAATAAATGTGAAGTAATACACGGTTGAGAAATATTAAAATGTAATTATTTTATTGTGTGCTATCGTTGCCCTTCCTAATTGTTTGCTGACATGAGTGTGTTAAGAATGGCTATTAACATAACAATAACAGCTTCCTTGGTCTCTTCTCCTTGAGAACTCGAGTGGGAAATTTCCGACAGCACGTCAACTGCTAGTGGTCATCCGCCACTGAAGACAACTTGGTCAATAGACATTGTTGACAAAGTAAAAGCGGAACATTTGAATCGTAAGGAAGGAAGCCTTTGAAGGGAGAATATTCAGTTAGTCTGTTACGGTTTTTACTACGAGTGGCATGGGTGAAGAGGGGTAGAGTACGCTTAAAATCTGGTATGCCACAAAACCGCATAGTTAGACAGTACAGCCACTCGCACATGGTTAAACAGCCATTCGATTGACTTTAACAACACTCATTTAATCGACAAGAGAAATTTCGCTTGAGGAAAAACCGGCATGCATCTTGGCATATCGCGATAACAAGTGAATGAGAGAAGAATTCGAAACCATTACCCAGACAACATATTCAATTCTTTTACCACTTCGCATTAACAATTTATTACCCCATAAACATTTTTGTTGTTTTTTCTTGCAATTTTTTTCTACTTCGCACTTTTTTTACATTATATATTTCCACGTTCGCGCTTTTCATCCAAATTTTTTTTTTGTTGGCAAAGATCGCAGGCTGGCAATCGAAAGGTGGCTATTTTTAACTCTTTCAACCAGAAATGGTTAGGTAAATTTGCTCCAATGCAGCTGTTTTAGTTCAACGCGTTGCCCGGCCCTCGCGATTTGTTTGACGCATCTCTGATTGAATCAGTGCCGAGAGAGGCAGACTGCCATCAGAGTCATTGGACACGCCACCCGTATCTACTGATTTCATTTACAGTATACAATTCTTCTTTGTCTCGTTATATGTCTTTCGTCTACAGCCAACGTTTTCTTTTTTTCTGTTAAAGAAAAACCTCAGCCCAGCTCACAGCGAGAGCTTCTTTGGAGGAAACTTGGTAGGGCTGAAGTTAAGTAATTGTGCAGTGGTGATTTTATTCCTATACTCGCATGGTCTTCGCAAGGGGTCGATCGATCCGCAAAACGTGTCGTTAAATACAACTTAATAAGTCATTGTCGCTTGCGCTGACAGCATATTGAAGGCATTGCTACACTGTTTGCTTGCGAGCGAAAGTGAGAGAATATACTCATGTAGGCGGTGTAAATTCTGCTTGGATCGTGGGCGTGAGAACTTTATCTAACTTAGATCAGCTTTGCCGATTACACCCTTCTCTGATTAACTTTCAATGACGCTTCCTTACTATGTATGAATTTTCTTTTGAAATAGAAAAGTGTCTATGCCACTTGATTGACCGGAAACAGATCCATGGTTCGGTTAGAGGACAATAAGGTCACCAGTGGAATGCACTAGAATTAACGTGCTTTCATTGAAATTAAAACGTAAATCTGTTGCATTTTTTGCCACGAGTTTTCTTTTATCATTGACAATTTTATTACAAAACAAGCGTAGTCAATGAAGGATTTATTATATGGCTTTTGGGAAATTTTTTGCGGGACAAAACGGGTAGTCCCGTGCAGGCAAGGTAGCGCCATGTTGCCCGCTCGGGTAGCCAATCACAGCACAGAATTCGATTCATCTCGCACGTTGGCGGAGCTAGCCATACAATAATAAAACGACTTATTAACCTCGAACGTTTGGTCTATACGGGAAAATGTCAAACCTCGGCCTTGCTGAATACGGCAAAGTCTCCGTTTGACAATCCCCGTAAATCTCTTACCCTTGGCGAAGAGCTTTATGAACTTTATCTTTATTAGCCGGTTTGCACTTTTAATGTGCAAGTTTCTCAGCTTCTGTCATTGTTATTGTTAGTTAGTTGCTTATCTTAAATTTAAAATTTAGTTGTTACTTCTTTTGACTCTATTCTAACCGTCACTTCCGTCTGAAGATGTATGTCGAAACATACGAAACGTCAAGTTTAATGAATTTTTTTCGAACATGCGTTTCATTGTCATGTTTGTCACCGCACTTTGTGTGTTATTTCTCATAAGTAGTTAATATTTGACTGGAAATAAAGCACTCTGATTGGCTGATTTTGGTTATGGCTCTCTGAGCTGTCGCATTACAACAGTATTACAACAGTTTTTTGGCATCGTTACATGTACATGATCCTCATCTAATTTCTTGATATCCGAAGTTCTGCTATCTCGAACGGAGAAAATAAAATGAGAACGAGAGAAATTATAGATCATCCATAGAAGGCTCTATTAACCAAATGGCCATACCCCTCCAAGCCGCGCTAGTCTTTACTCTTCCATGTTGGTCCGGTAATTAAATCTTTTTACTCTACTTATGTATTGGTCGTCCTTGCCTATCGATATTTTCATTTCTCTTCTCTTAAAGGGCTCTAGTCGCCCACGCCTTTGTTTTTGTTTACATGCGAGAGTTTGGCTATTATATTTTATTCGGAGTATGTCGAAACGAAGGAAATCACTGTCAAGCTTCTAAAGATAATTAACACTACTTGCAGTAAAGCAATAAAAATTTCGATTCACCAGGCAATATCAATAATTTCAGGCTGACTAGGCTCCTTTAAGCTTAGCTCGTGTTCTCCCGCACTGGACGCCATCAAGAGACTGTGATCTAGGTCATAGTCTCATGAGGCCATATTGTTTTTAAGGAGAATTACCGCTGACAAGAGATGTAGTTCCTCGTTGTGTAAAGTTCTACACCTATCTTGCAGTTTCATATTGGTTTCCCAGGTTGTTTTGAGGTGACATGAACGAGAGAATTACTTGCCAGTTTATACTTAGTCAAAAATGATCGGTCAAGTCAATGTTGCTTACACAATATACATCAGCAACTGAAGTTTTGATATGGGTGTATGTGTGCTGCATGGGTTCAACTTGTAATAAAATATATTCTTCTCATTGTTCAGCGAGGGCAGATTTTGCAAGTCAAGTTCGCAGTGAAACGAAGCAACAGCGTCCGGCGATATTGGATAAGTGAAAAAAGAAACTTCGCACTTCTTAATTGACCAGCGCCCTCACTAAGGCGAGAAGCGACGGGTCATACTTCTGCTTGTAAAGACAAGTCTTTTCCGAAGACGCTATCATTTATGATCTCATACAAGCTTACCCTGGGCGAGAGAAGGGATCGAACCATAGACACCGAGCGATGTGCTTGAAAAACACAATGCCAAAACCATTAACGGAAAAATGTGAAGCATCTTGCTATTGAGCTGCCTGGGGTATATTTCTTGATATTGTCTTCAAGATTTTTGTTACACAGTCGTTAAACGTTTGACGTTGAAAAGGGTCATAAGCCACAAAAGGAGGGAGGAGGCTGCGCTCTGTCGTGAAATGAACTTACCTGCGACGAGGAGTATTTGATCTGAGATTACTGAGTTAGTAAGCGAACTGTATTTCTTATTCTGACTAATCATTCTTTTGTTTTAATTCTATCTCCTTCAATCCGAAACAAAAATCTCTCTGTGCTTAATATTTATTAACTGCGATCTCTGTTTTCAGCTCACGAGATCGTTACGGTGAAGCCCGATAAGTTATCGCCGGGCTTTGAATGAATTTGCTTCGTTTTATTCAGAGCTTATCTCTCAGGAAGAAGAGAGGACTTTTTTCGCATTTCGTCGAAGCTACTGTTAAAAGTTTTTATTATTATTGTTATGAAAAAATGAAAGTTTCAATGCGTTTGGCAGGTTCTACCTGCTGAAAGGCGCAGCCATAAAATAACTCTTGATATTGCCGGACTGGCTGATTTATCAAAGTTGGCAGAAGAAAAGAGAATAGTCGGTTAGCCCGCAGTCCATCAAATTAACCACTTGGTTAATTAGGACATGAAAATAGAAAGACCAAAATGTGCTTGTATTCATTACAAGTATAACGATCAAAATCAAATTCTTGGTATAATTGCGTGTGTTTGCCCTTAATTCAGCTGATGAAGTCTGCATGGTAGTTTCGCGGAGAAGATGCTTAGCTAGTTATTCATGCGACTTCTTTTACGAATCACACAACAGACTCTGATGGACACGAAGTTGATTTTAATTGGTTAACTTTTAGAATGTGAAGAAACTAGTATAGAAAATTTATTAAATTTGACAAACCTCCCCTTCCTTACCTGCTAGCGACAACAATCCTCAATTAGTATTTACTCGCTCATTTCGCAAGCATGGAACAAAGCAAGGGAAAATGCATGGCTACCGCAGAAGTGAAAATGCGACAGAATATTCTTTTTCTCTCCTCCCGTTCACACTACGCCGGAGAAATTTGACTGAAACGCAGCCGTTCATTTCTACGGTTAGTCCTACCACTAATCCGTCACGAAAACGGAGCTTTTCGAAAAAGCTTTTCAAACCGGAGGAATTTTAAAACACCGGCTTTGCGTTTTAGTATGGACGAAAAACATTTTGAAAACAGAGCTTTTCGAAAACGATGACATCGCGATAATCACGTGATTTCCCTGCTCGAGTGTTTCCCGAACACAAATCCAAAATAACCAATGATTGTTGCGTTTTCAAACTTCTCCGGTGTAGTGTGGATGGAAAACATTTGATGCGTTTTCAGAGTGAAAACGCCTTTTTCAAATTTCTCCGGCGTGGTGTTGACGGGGCCTGGCATTACTGTAAATGAAGGCTAAAATCATGAAGCATATTTTCGTTCTTGGATGGACTAAACCATTAAGCGTTGGGGTCTGATTCTAATTAACTTAAAAACAAATGCGTTTAAACGTTCGTATACCTCACTTTAATTGTTGGCCAAATTAAAACTGTGCATTTTTCTCATTAACCTTTGTTCCTTTGTTCATGGCCGCCCTCACACTCGCACATCACTGACCGAACAAGGCCGAACCTTAATATTTCCCAACATCGGCGAAGACCGAAGATATCCGGCCGAAAGAACCACATTTTATTACAACACAATGATATTTAGGACGGATTTCAATTTGGCACGACCCCTTTAGGAGCATCAGATTTCGCCCAAATTAAAAAGAAGCTCCTTAATTTCAACGAAAAAAATATCTCTTTGTTGTGTGACTGTGGTTTAAGCACCCCATGGTGCGCGGTTTTTATTAAGGTTAAATTGCTAATACCCTGAAAAAAGCAAGTGTCATATTAAGAAAAAAAGAGTCACAAGCAACGATGTTGTTGAATAAAGAATCATTTTTGACGGCTCAGATCGTCTTCCTTAATTATGGCGCGCTCTAGCATCATATCACTGAAAAACAGAAAATAAAATGAAACTGGCGCTTAGTCTAAAACTCACCGTCAAAAAATAGTATTAAATAAAATAATTAAATAAATGCAAGAAAATCCAGTTTAATTCATGATGAGTGCTTTGTGATGTTTTTGAACAGGTCAGGGTTAGATAAAGATCCCCTAACCTTTACGAAAGAACGAACAATCACCTCACTGGAGTAACAAAAAGAACATCAGCTTTCTACCTGTGACACTGATGACAAATTAAGAAGAGATAGTATTGTAATGATTTGGGGGAATGAGGCTAAAAAGAATCAGGAATTGTTCAATGCCTCTTCCAACAGGTGTACCTGTTCAAATCTCAAACATGACGATGAAATTATTCTTACTGGTTGGATATTTTTTTTATCGCGAAGGCAAAGTATAGATTCGATCGTCTGTAAGGACAACAGAATAACAGTGGGTAAAAATGAAAGCCGATGCACTCGGCTTATGAAGTGACTTAATTTAGCAAATCCGAATCGTGTTTTAATCGGGTTTTGCGCATGCGGTTGCATTGATTTTGAACACTCTTACCGCGTGGTTATGTACACTTGTCTCTGATGTCAAGTGAATAATTTACCGACGGTACGGCCGTTTAACTAAAGCCCTGTGCTAATATTCACCACAACTTAGAGGGAAAGGGTAAAGAAATCTCATTCGTTGTTCTGCTATATATATGGGCAAGTTGTAAGTAGTCAGCGAGTCAATGTTTTAGTCAGAAATTAAAAAGAAATCATCAGTTGGTTATCGATCCTTGGTGGACAATTGTCGTACGTCACGAAACTACAAGCTAATGCGAACAACGACACGCGACATGATTCCAAATCAAACTTATCATGAACTTATCAAAGACCTCGGTCAATAACATAGTTATTTTTATTTTTACCCCACGGTCTTCTTTTAGATGCCTTTCTCATAGAACAAGAAGAGAAAAATCGGAAATTAATATACGGTTATAACTGGCAACAAAAGGAGACTTACCATGAAATAAATTTCGTATCTAGCATACCTTTTTATTCAAATATTTCTTTTAAGTTTTGCTAATTAAATTTCCAAATTAGATCATTCCAGTGTCATCTCGCTTCAGTAACCCCTTAATATAACAAGCTATTATTGAACCTTCATATTTACCTTTGTCGTTTTAAATACACTTGATGACCAGATGGCGCCATTGTTTCTGTGGTTTTGTTAACATCTCGTAAGACTCCGCGAGGATTTCCGAAGCTAAAACGACATCGCTTATAGTCATGTTTCCTTCGGTAACTGTTCTGTTTCAACGCGATTGGGTCGAGAATTTCCTATTTTCAGTTTAGCAAGACGTGAGTTGCTCTGCACTTTTTTCTATTCCCACTGTTAGGCTTAAGTTTGAAAGTGCATGCATGAAAAAATGTGGTTGAGCAGATTTATCATGGGCCGAAAGAGTATCGCTGTCCCTGGTCAAACGAATGCCATGTCTAAGCTGTTTAGTCTTTAATCACTTAGGAACGTACGAACTTATCATTTGTCTTTTGTTGTGGCAAAGTTATGCACGCGAAACTATTGAAATAAAGTAACATTCCCGGAAATATGGTAGTTTTGGTTATGTATTTGTTTTGTCAGGAAAAGAGCCGTCAAGGCTGGTAGAATGGAACCGTAAAATTTGACAAAATCCCAAATACGAGAGATTTGTGCATAAGCACAGGTTTATATACAGATGGAACTCATTAAGACTCCTCGTGTTTACAATCTGTTAAATTCTGGATCAGTTACGCATAAATGTATCTTTTACGATGGAGACTGCTGTTGTTTTTCCTTCGATTCAACTAGGAAGATTTAGAATAAGCTTATTTTTATTTAGATTATTCCAAGCCGTGACCATAGGATTTCAGTATGTAATTCGTAAATGCCTAAACTAAAACTTCATCTACTGAAACAGTGTTAAGTTGAAAATTCCAATAGCGAAATTCTCTAACTACTTAATCGTTTTGTTGCTGTCCGCACAGACCGCCCTAATATATGAAACAATCTTACGCGACACGAGCCAACGTTAGAAAAGATTGCCATCTGTTTCTACAAAGAATCGAAATTGCTCCTCCAGAAAGAAAGAAAGCGTGGGCCGTTTTAATCAAACTTTTGGTCATTTAAATAAAGCCTTGTTCCTTGAGCTATAATGAGGCAACACGGATTTTCGCGTCGAGAAATGGTAGACATATTTGAATGTCTCTGGATATGTCTTAAGGGCTTTTGCGTTGATTTTAATTCGTTCTTCTAGAGCGAGAAGCCACGAAAAAAAACATCTTACTTTCGTTTGGCACAGCTCCAGGGCATATATACTGAATAACCATTTTGCTCCAATACAGCTTTTTTTGTTTCGTCTATAATACCTGCCATTTTTGTCAGCTGGTAACTTCCTAAACGAATGAAATTAAATCAGCCCTATTCAGGTTGGAATTCGATTCAAAAACTCTCGCGAAGTCCTTCTTCCTTGTATTTCTTGCTAAACTAACTAAATCATCCCAGTGGACCCGTTGAGCTTTTTAAAGTATTAGTGTAACTTTCTTAAGCCTCTATCAGGTTTATGAGATTTAAATCTTAGTTTAATTGCCCTTTTAAAGCAAGTGCCCTATTATCAAATATGCGTCAAAAGCGACGACGAAAATGGGTTTCAAATTGAGCATACGTGCAGTAATGTGTGCTTCTTGACAAATTTTTTTTCAGTGACTAGAATGATGTTACTTTTTTCGCATACGATGTAAAAGAAAACCGAGATGTTGGCTTGGGCGTAAATAATCTAAATAGATTTGTTTAACTAATTGAGTCACACCCTCAATATAATTTCATAAACATTCCAAAGCACGTGCAAAATTGAGCCATGTGGCTTTTCAAGTCAGATTTGCCATATGTTAAAAACATTCCTTTCTTGACAACGAAGACGAAGATCTTGTAAAACTACGGAGTCGCACGCGCTTTTTCATTCGTCTTTTATTTAAACATTTCAGTTTGTTTACAATATAGGTTATCTGCTATCTTGCTGCCATATTTGCTCTGACGATAAAACGCTTTCAGCTCTTCTCTTTGTTGTTCGTTGCAAGTTCTTAATGGTCTATCATGTAACTGATTTCAGACTCTTAACAGTCGTAAATCTGGCATCTGACTACCGTGACAGGTTTTCTTCTGAGCTATCGCGCTCACGTTAGCTTCCCAGTCAAGTGATCGACCAAGTCCTTGTTTACAATAGAAACCGCAAAATTATACAGTATCCTTTTCTTTGCTTTGCCTTGACATTGCTTCCCCTTAGTAGAAAATAAAATGTTTCTACAACTTCAAGGTTAAGGATTAAAACTATTGAACCTTTGTCAACTCACATTTTATGATATATTGATAACCACCCATTCGTTCATCTGATTCTCCCATCCATCTATGTCTTCCCCACTTTAGAACAGGTCAATTCAGGCTTTCCATGCGCGTGTGCATTGTTCGACTCGGTATGCGCCAAAAGTGAAAAAACGCCGTGCAAGTAGTCACGGAGCTTCTCCATTCTCTTCTATCTCAGTATGAAATTATTGTCGAGATTTAAGTGAGAACTGACGGAAAAATTTCTTCTCAATTTCCTCCATTGTCTCGCGGAAAACGTCGATATACCTTTGTTCTCATCGCTCGGGGGTAGTATCGCACCTGTTTTGCAGCGCACGTGCCTTTACCAAACGAACAAGTGGCAAAGGCGAGAGTGACTGGTGGCGTTGCTATGTGCACGACGCTAGCAGTGGCCAAAATCAAACAAAAGCATGTTCTCAGAAGTAATTAGCTCATGCGATTGAACGAAGTGTCGATCTTGTTTGAAATGTTTTGATAAATCGTTCGCACCAACTTGAAGTTCGCCCGCGCAAAATAAACATGTCAGTCGTGTGATAAATCGCGTGTTCTGAGAGAGCGACGAGTTGTTTAGAGGGCAGGATAGATGGGATATTTCACGGCTCTATTTCAGAACCGGGGACAAAAGGCAGTTTCCCTATTGTATGAATAATTGACACGGCATGGTTCAGTGACAAATAACATACTTCCAAATATTTCCAAATTAAAATTTCATAACGCGCAGCACAAAAGAACATCGCTTCAGTTTACAGTGCGCTTTCTAAATCGGTTTTCAAAGGTGACAACGAAACCCTAATCACCACAACGCATTATTTTTACGGCGAAGGAATGTGTTGCTATCAGATAGTGTAAAGTGGAAAGAAACCTTGGTCTTTTGTCTTACTTTATTCATGGCGGTCTCCTTGGTCAGAATACTCATCGATAGCATTGTTCTCGCTCAGTTGTGCTCATGCGAAAGTTATTTAGCGTTCTGCGCTGCGATTGGTCGGTTACCGGCGCCACTAGCAGCGAACAAGCCTGCCAAGTTTTAAACAAACTATTCTATCATGCATGCGCAATGCGATACCCCAGTTAAGATTGGCCGACAGCGGCCCATTGTCAAACAGGATTAGTCGTTTAGCCCTTTTCCTACTCGCGCAACCTGCAAAGCATTGAATTCTTGATGGGGCCGGGGCAGGTCTTTAATAAATTAATACCCGGCCAGTAGTATTGCAAAGAGGTTGTTGTTTTAAATAACAGATTGTTTTATTCTTTTGTCGTGATATGATCAAGGGGCATTCAGTCTCCATGTATGAAAGTTTGCGCCAGGCTAGCAAGTGGGAAATTGTTTACGACCGCTGTATATCCTAGCTACACCTGTCCAGGCCACTCTCGAGGCCTATAATAACTCAACCAGCGCAAGATTCTTCAGTTCATTTTAAACCAAAGTTAGCGCACGATCGCCGGAGCCTTAATCATACACCAAGAGTATCCCAGAGTTCGGACTGACATCTATCTACAGAGATCCACATATCAAGCCTACAGCCACAAAAATCAAGAATGCCTCGCTCATTTTTAATCAAAAAGAAGGAATTCAAGAAAAACAATATCACTTACTTTGGTAAGTTAAATTTAAGTCCTTTTCATACGCTTGAGTTGTGACCGTTCATTTTACAAATTTCTGCCTTTTTTAAAGTAAGTTCGTAGTGCTTCTAGTAGCAAGAGAACAAAGTTCTTAAAATAAATCAAGAAAGAGAGTCTATTTCTCATGAATAGAACAAAAATAATCATTTTTTAATTGCCTTTTTCACTGCATGGCGACTAAGGACAAACTACTTCTCAGTTGTTAAGCGAGACTTAGCTAGTTTATTTGAAAGTGCCTCGGTCTGTTTAACCCCTCCACTGTAGTTTCCACAGCATATTATTCTGTTGGATCGAATATCTGTCGAATGACTGTATTGAAGATTTTATTTCTTGGATTAAGTTTTCCTCTTTGTGGAGAATCTTAAACATGAGTCGACCTTGCTACCCGTAAAATACCTGGAAGGTCTTTTAAAAGGCATCAAAGAAAAATCACCACTGAGCTACTTAAGCCTCCAATGTCACTCCTAATGGGTACGTAAATTAGATTAGACATATTAGGATGTCCTGAAAAAATTCGTGTGGGATATAAGTAAAATGTGATAGTGTAGACGAGAAAAAGCACGTCCACGGTTTGTCCTCTTTGGCGATTACAGAATAGCTTCTTGCCGGTGCTGAATTATTTATTCTTGGAGTACAAACATCGAAGCAATTTTCATCCCTTCTCTGTCAGAGGCTTCCTGAAAAAATCAGGACATTTATACACCAAAAGGGTTTAGAAATTCTTTTTCTATCTATTTAGAGCTTTTTAACAGCAATTCTAATGTCCTGGAGGCAGCATTTCAATACATAACATCTTAGAACTAGTGAGCTTTTGTTCTCGATTGAACATGGAAATCCAGTTATTTTGGCGTTTGATTCTACCCAGAAGATTTGAAATGGAATTATTATGCTTTTCTATCTTGCTTGCGGTTTGTTAAAGAGCCTTCGGATTAAGAGAACTGTTAAAATGCATCAAGAAAGGGCTTCGTGGTGTTTGATGACTTTTATAAAATGGTATTTTTAGCCATTAAACATTCATAGTAAAACCCAAATAAAATTGCTCGTCTTTTTTCACTTGTCGCCGCTTACATTTCATCGTTCCTTCTAAGATAGACAAAAAAGCCCGACTCCTTCTTCATAATCCGGTAGATTTTTATAAATTTCAGGATTTACAGTTTTGGTTAAGCGTAGTTTCGTAGTTAAACAGGCATTCAGCAGTGTAATAAAGTCACTGTAAAGACTGAATAACCAAGAATCAATTTAATTACCACCTTTAAAACTTTTCAAAGAGAATCGTTAACGAACCAGTGTTTACAGTACAGTTATTGGGAATTGGTTTGCCGAATTAATACCGCCAAATCTACCAGTCGGCATGAAAATCTTGGCTACTTTGTCAGCTACAAACAGGCGTATTCTCGTTAAGCTCTCTCGATACACTTTGCGTATGATAAACGATTAGGGTGTAAGCCATTGCGGTTTTCTACCAGGGAGGAGCAAGCCCGAGCTCGAAATGTTAATTGTAACTGCTTATTACTTAAGTAAACTTAGAGTTGCTAAGTTGTTACATTCTTACACTTACAGACAACACCGAGGATACCCCACCAACTGTAGCATCTTCACAAGCTGAACTGTATCGTCTCACAGCGCCTTATGCCCAACCCCTAGTTATGCCAAACAACGAACCGCATGTCATCAACACAAGCAAGGAATATAACGGACAGAACGGCTTTCATGGTGATAGTGAAAAAAGAATGAACGCGTGGAATAGGGAGGAGCGTCCTGATAGCGAACGCTTGGCGGATTTTGCGGCCATTAAAGAAGAAAAGGAAACAGATTCCACGGGAAACGAAAAACCTTACACGTGCCAGCACTGCAGTAAAGTGTTCACCCGCTCGTGGAATTTCCAACGCCATGTTCTCATCCACACGGGCCAGAAGCCATACAAGTGCCAGAAATGCCCGAAGGCTTTCGCCCTAGCGGCGCACCTGAAGATCCACAACCGAATTCACACCGGCGAAAAGCCGTACACCTGTAATATCTGCTGCCGTGGATTCGCTCAGCTGACCAATTTACAGAGACACATCCTGACACACACGGGTGAGAAACCACACAAGTGCCAGTACTGTCCCAAGGCGTTCGTAAGCTCGAGCGATCTGCGAAGACACGTCCGTATCCACACAGGCGAGCGCCCATACAAGTGCAAACAGTGCTCCAAAGCCTTCACTACCTCTGGCAACCTCCAATCGCACATTCTGACCCACACTGGGGAAAAACCGTACAAGTGTAACATCTGCAACTGGAAATTCATCAGCTCGAGTAATCTACGCACGCATATTCGAATTCATCACGCCTACTATCTGGAGAAATCAAATTCGAATCACCATCGCCCCGAGCAGCAAAACGCCCGCATGCCCCCTGACACGGCCACAGAGCAAATGAGAGAGAACATGCCGTTCAAAAATCTTCTTGAATCACAAAGGGAACAAGTCTTTTACTGACTTTAACCGCCTGGACTTTGAAGATGTTTTCCGTAATTTTGAGTTTACGGGCACGCACGAAAACGCAAGTATTAAGTAGCGCGTGTTTTGTAAGAGTGCCAAATGATTACTAGAGAAGTATTGGGCTATGAATTTGTCAATTCGAGTTAAATGAAACGCTTTGAGAAAAAGAACCTTATTAAGGAGAGCTAATATAAATAACAGTGTATTTATGTAAAACAATATGTTAAAAAAGTAACTTTTGATATTCAAAAATGTACAAGAAGTTATGTAAGCGACGAATATATTTGAAGGACAAAGAGCTAGAAAGATCCAAGTGTGGTTATATTTTGTGAAATAGAGTATATTGTTATTTTCAGAGCCTTTTACTAAAGAGAAGTAATTAAAAGTCAGAAATTTTCACTACATAATGGTGTGCAGACGAGAAAAACGTCACGTCTATTAAGTGTTTAACTCACAGGTGGCTGCATGTTTTAGCTGCGAACCACCGCAACCATTGTTATAGAACCTTCTGCATAGATATGGAGTGGCGCCCAATGCTGGCTCATTAAAAAGTCTGTTACGCTTGAGTCAGCCGCAAATGACTAGTTAGAAAGAATACGGAAACCCAATTGCTTTAAAAGCACAAAATGAGATTAGGATACGAATGTCCTAAGGAAATCTCACTCAAATTGTAGTAATTGTCCATGATGACATTTTTTCGTTGCTGTTCATGGTGGCAAGGTAGATAGGCGAGAGGATACCGTATGTTATTTTCTCATTTGCTGATTGCCAAATGGTCATTGTCATTAATTCGGCATGTACATGTAGTTTTGCAATTTCACTTTTGGCTCGAATTCAGTCAGATTCCGAGATTGATCCGGAAAATTCGAAGTGGTGAGATCTCCGATGAATAAAACCGACCTGGTTGACTCTGAAATCAGCTTAAGCTACACATGGCCGAGAGGGCTCTCTCTAGCTAATTCACTCACGCTTTTTTTCAGCTTAACATCCCAAGAGATGGTATTAAGACATAAACACAAAGGTCGGCTGCGTAGGAGGACCACCTGGTTCTAGAACGCATGATCAAGTCACGTGGAAAATATCCGGTGACCTGCGTTAGAAAAGGCAACTATTAATTCTGAAGAGTGAAAACACAAACAAGAATCGTTGCACCAAAACACAAAAAGTGGGATGGCCTAATGATAAAGTCATTTAGAAAATAAACGGCGCGAGTTGAATTCGAACAAAAATTGTTATTTATTCAGCATTCATAACAAGTATTGAGGGAGATTTGCCGAATATCATTTCGCGTAGATCACTCGCCGAATTTGAAAAGATTTTTCCACATTTGCATAAGAATAAATGACCGTGGGTAAATTTTGCAAATCTTTAAAGTGCTACTGGCGTAGAAACGGCCGAACAATGAATTCTATTGACAAGCTCTAAAGTTCCTTACTGGTTCAACAAGAGTTCACAAGGTGCAACGGCGAAAAGTCATCGGTGGAGACTTAAATATCACCAGATACAGGTGCTGTGCCTTAAGATCAATACTGTAGCGCGATACGACTACCAATGACATCAAATGTGTCATAACACAACATTTATCTATTATCTCAAGAACAAAACGGCAAGTTATAAACGGCCATTTTTGGCAACTGTTGGCCCCAATATGTATGAGCTGTTATCTATTTAAGTTTGAACATTGTACACACGTTTCTGATTGAAAGCTTACTACGAAAAGGATAACAAAAAAACCGTGCACAAAAAGGTGTAACGAAAGAATTAAGGCACGGACTAATATGTGCCTGAAAATGACGAAGGTAATGGGGAAAAAAAAGCTGGAAAAGGTAGAGTGACTTTCCGTATCCATGCACATGACTTGTATAAAATGAATGCATGACGCTGTTATTCTCCTATCTATTTCACTCTGGTTTTGGCAACTGCTCAACAAAAATATGCAGTTGTTATCGCTATTAATTTGCTGCGTAGATCAGTTGAAGAAAAAGAAATAGCGAAGGTAGGACAAAACATACATTGATGCGCAAACTACAGTCAAAATGTGCTGCTTTGGAAACTCATATCGTTTTCAATTTCTTTTTGGCGAACGCTCAAAAATAATGTAGAGTTGATATTGATGTTTGTTTGCTGCAAAGTATAGTTTGAAAAAGAAATGACGAAGATGGGAACTAAAACAAACAAGAATGCGCAAAACCACATTCAAATTACTTCTTATCATACCATACTTCTGCTGTTTTCAATCTCTTTTTTGGCAACTTCTCAACTAGAATGTACATTTGTTATCTTTATTTGTTTGCTGCACAGTTCAGAAATGACGAAGCTAGGAAATAAGCAAACATTGATGCGCAAACCACTGTCAAATTTACTGTTCATCAATTCCTATACCTTTTCTCCCTGATGTGTTTTGGTAATTTTTAATGTACAGTTTCCATTGATACTTATTTTTTGTACAGCACAGTTTGAAAGAGAATTGACGAAGGTCGGAGTAAAACAAGCAATGAAACCCAATTAAACTACAGTCAAATGTACTGTGTAGTATTCTCCTATCTTACTCTCTCTCTTTTTGGCAAATACGCAAGAAAAACATGCAGATGTTTTTGATATTTGTTTGCTGCACAGTTCAGTTAAAATAAGAAATGACGACCTAGGACTAAAATAAACACCGAAGCACATGACACCGTCAAATGTAAAGTGTTTAAGAAGAGTTTCAAGTGCAGATCCAAGCCAGTATATTAATCGTATTCTGCAGTGGTTGCTGAATTTAATTTTGACACTGACATTAACGCTTCAGTGCTGATGTTGAGAAAAAAAAAAGAATTTCTATCTCAACAAAGATTTTATTTCTATTATATAAATGCAAACTGATAAACTCAAAGGCAAAATATCTCAATTATGGACGACAAAAGTTGTATTTAAATTTATACAATTCATGCATCAAAGCAAATTTAGGCCCCAAAGGTGCGCAAGTTTTTACGGTGGACGTGATCGTCGCAGCCGTCATGCAGCAAGCATGGTCTGTCTTCGCAGCTAGTGTAGTCAGCCCGTTTTGATGTTTTTAATTGTTGTCAGGATTATATTTTTGCTAATTTTGCGAATCCTTGAAAATTCATAAAAACGAAAAATTCCCATACGTAAAGTTTCTTGAGGAAGTGCGAGGTTAACATCACATGCCTGATCGTTCTCAAATCACGAATACAATTATTAAAACGCGTTGGCCGTACTTTTCTGTTGATTGCGGGGTGCACAAACAAGAACCGGAGAGGCTGTGTCTAAAAATAGTCCCATGTAAAATATATTGTCCGTAAAAAAAATACTAAATTCTGACAGTGTGCACTGTCCATTGCGCCATACTTTTAACCCCTTTATTTTATATCTAAGAATTTATAATCCGCATCAAGTATATCGAGTATCCCCCTCAATTTAAATGTATTTAACTCGATGATTTATCAGCTCGTCGATACAGCCCAGTATTTCTTGCCATTATCGATACTACTGGGAATGACATTCTCATTTATGCCTGCAGCCCTGCTTTTTTCCGTTTGCACTGGTAACGGATAAACCCGAGCATGAGCTGTCCTTTTGCAATCCTCTCGAAGATCTGAGCACAAGGGTTTTTTAAAAAGTACTTCGCCCGCGCATGTTATACTTACCAAAACTCTTATTCTTATACTTGAGAGTGTTTCAAATCAGGAAATTCGGGGGGAACTCACACGTTGGAAAAACTACGCTCTAGTGAAGTGAATGCGTCGCAAGTCAAGATCACTGCGTTAAAACGTGGGTTAAATAATTGGCCCTGGAAGTCCAATATATATGAAGCTGCAAAGTGTACAAAGCTTAAGTCAACAAAAAACGATGGTGAGATAGACTGTTTTGCTCAGGTCTATTCACCTGAAAGTGGAAGAAACTATTAAGCGTTATAACAATATGCAAAAGCAAGAGAAGATAAAGGTAAGTACCTTGATCATCTTTTGGGACAAGTTACTTTGTCAAATTATTCAAAACAGGATCAGGGATAACTGCAATTCAATAGTTTTATTGGCCTAGCCATCGTGGTACGTGGTATGAGCCATAATACCATTCTCTACAAACATGGAAAGCGTACGCATAATTTTTCGGAAGTTTTAGTTTTCTATATTTTGGGGGCGTTTTTAATAAAACAATCATTCCAGTCGAGCTCGTTGGATATGAGTTGATATGAGATGGTCAACTCGGCGCTACGCCCCTCGTTAGCTATCTATTTTCTCGGAGCCGTTGATGGAAGTTCTTTGAACTTCTATGGTACTAATTAACTGTCGAATGTATGGCTTTATCTTAAACAAGCTATTTTCAGCAAATGTTTACATAGAAATGGTTAAAATTAATTGCTCATAGTCGCGAATCACGAACCTAGAACTCAAAAGCGTTCAGAATGAAACTATACCAACTTTACATGAAGCGGACATCTTGCCGGCTGTTAACTTAAGATATGATGGGGTCCTCGTCTGTATACTTATTTTAAACCTATAATGGGTTATTCAATCACTTAAAATTTGGGACTGCAGGCTAAATATAGAGCAGGTCCTTAATTAAGGATTACTGTAGTTTTAATAGCGAGAACTCGTTTGTCTACAGTTTGACAATTCCAAACAATCATGTATTCACGCGAAACGTAAGTTCCAGAACAAACAATGATTAGCGTAACTGAAAAATAATTGGCACTTTTCGGCTCTTGTGCTTATTTCAAATCGAAAAACTCTGTTATTGAATCATTTAACTGCAAATAAGGGTTAAATAAAACAAAATTACAGGCTTTTGACAAATTGGGGGCGTTTTTAGTTGTGAGAATTTTCTTTTCTTTGTTAAACAACAATGTGGTACCTGCCGTAATGGACAGTTGTACAGCCGCGCTATAAACTCAGCTGTTACTTGTAGTCGTGGGAACGGGATTAAGATGTTGGGAAATTGGCGTTTCTAACTTTTACGCAGATGACAGTGTTGGATGCGGGTATAGCTTTCGCATTCTCCCGTGAGAAATATCGGTGAATCCAGTGCTATTGTTTGGACCATTTCGGGTAGCAGTTACTCAGTGTTTTTGTAAAACTGACAGAAACTGCAGGAACATAACGGACAGAAAAAATGGATACTAAATTGAATGCTTCACGTTTATCAGTTATCCAGCTGTCTTTCAGACTACAAAACATTTGATCAGGGTATTCGCAAAGCCCAGATTAATAGAAGGCAGGCCATTGAAAATCGCGTGTTAAAATCTCACCAAAACGATCTTCCTTAGTAGAAGTCCATATATAACTTAAGTAACTTGCCTATGTTGGTCTTCCGTTCTCGGGTAATACGAATTTTCAAACCTAGAATTGGTCACAGACAAGGGGGATCTCGAGAATATTCACTTGTATTGTTTGAATTTCAGGTTGCGGCAGTTTAGTACATTTTTTTGTTTTCTTGTGTTTTTTTTTTTTCTACTCAACAAAACCTTTCAGTGTTAAGATCTAGCAATATTTAATAAAGGTAACAATTTCTCAGCACTAAAGATGTAAACTAAGTTTATTTCACGTATCAAGACACAATAATTAATTGAAAATTGACGCTTTGTACCGATACACGAAGTTATTTATTTATTTATCTATTTTTTTTTTTTTTTTGCGAATTGTTTTTAATTAGTATACTCTCAAATCGAAGGAAAGCTTATAAATGAAATAGTAGTGTGGTATGAGTGAGAGAAATACGGAGGAGAAATATGGGGAACTTTTCCTACGTAACTGCAATCAAGTTCTTCTTTCCAGTGATATCGTTACTCTGCATGGGCCCTAACATGTAATTCTATTTAACAATTAGATTATAAGCTCGAGATTTCTATCGCGTGATAGTTGACGAGGCAGCCCGAGTCAGCTATCACGCGTAGAAATCGAGAGCGGATAATCTAATTGTTTTAGTATAAATCTACTAGTCGTTTAAAACTTTATCTAAATTCTCTTCATAGAAACCTCGAAAACGCGAACAAGGGGCCGTCAGCCTGTTAACAAGCGCACACTTGTACCGCGCTATTCACTATCTACAGCAGCATAGATAGTGAGTAGTGTAGCCACTCAGAGGACAGCATTTATAGTTTATTTATTTATTTATTTATTTATCTATTTATTTAACTTTATTTATACACGGGTAAAACATCAGGACTTAAAGTAAATACTAAAATTGCATTGATTGCATTGTTAAGATACTAATCTACTACTAATTAAATCTAATAACAACAAAAATAAAAACAATAACGAAGTGCCTGCTTTCCATGAATGTTGTGTGATTAATTAACTTATTTATTATGAAAAAGGAAACCCCTGCAGCCGGATTTAAAACTAGCAAGAGTTTGTGCTTGCCGCAGATTGGTAGGTAAGCTGTTCCACAGCACCGCACTACTAGCTGAAACTGAATATTGGCGCGGGGAAGTGGAACAGCTAGTTTGCCCTCACAATTCCTCAGAGAAAAGGTAGATATTGGACTCCGATCAGTAAACATTGATTTCAGATAATCAGGGGCGAGACCAGAGATTTATAGACCATAGTGGCTGTTTTTAATTCTCGTTCAAGATTAAGTTTTTGCCAGCCAAGTCTAACAAAGAGATCATCCACATTGGCATCATACGAAGAAGAGGTCAAAATGCGCGCAGCGCGATTCTGTAGTGTTTGTAGTTTAATTGAAAGAGATTTATTGCAGTTACCCCATACGACGCTACAGTAATCGAAATGAGGTTGAACTAAAGCATTATAGATGCATAGGAGCGTTTCAAAAGGAACAAAAAACCTGCTTCTCTTCAAGATGCCAATGCAGCAGGCAATTTTTTTGGAAATATGTTCGATATGTACGTTCCAAGTTAAGTTTTCATCTATATATACTACAAGAGATTTCGTAAATTCTACTTGTTTAATAGAATTACAGTCGATAGTAAAAGACGGGAGTCTATTAAAAGTATTTAACCTTTGCCTTGAACCAATCAACATAAACTCAGTCTTTGACTTATTAAGAGTGAGTTTATTTGTCGTTAACTATTCAGTAATTTTAGTTAGATCATCGTTCATATTTTCCTCTAGATACGCAACATCGTTACTGGAAAAGGTCAAATGAGTATCATCCGCATACAATCTGGGATGTGAGTTAACAAGACAGTTCGGTAGATCATTTATATAGAGTATAAAGAGGAGAGATCCAAGGATTGAACCTTGAGGAATACCGCAAGTTAAAGGTTGGCTATTCGAGAGAGAGCCATTTACAAAACATTTCTGTGTACGATTATCCAAGTAGGATTTAAACCAGTTAGACGAGTTTCTTCCGACACCATAGGCTTTTAATTTAGATAGCAATATAGAGTGATCGACGGTGTCAAAAGCTCTCTTCAGATCTAGAAAAATTACTTGCGTTAACATTGCCTTTATCGATATTTAAAGCCCAATTATCAGTGGCTTCGAGTAAGGCAGTAACAGTGGAGTGAAGTGAACGAAACCCTGACTGATTACAGGAAATTAGATTATTTTCAGTTGAATATTCGTAAAATCGATTGTATACGATTCTCTCAAAGACCTAGCCACAACAGGAATTACAGAAATAGGGCTGTAGTTATTTAAATGGGAACGTTCTCCCTGTTTAATTCGTGATATTCGTGATAGAACGCTAGTAGATTTATACTAAAACTCGATAGAAACGCAGAACTAGCACGAGCTGTTGACGTAATAATATAAAAGTGATTTTCCTTTCGATTCTCTTTCTCGCAGTAGTTTTAAAACACTGAAATTGTGAGCCGGGTTCATGTCCGTGTTCGATTGGCTCGAGTCACTGCGTTGTGTTCTTAGGTAAGAAACTTTACTCTCACAGTGCCTCTCCGTATCCATATGTATATATATGTACGGGAAGGGGGGGTTGGAGGGGGGGAGGTTAACCCTCCGTGCAGGACTAGGATTCTATTCGGGGGGAAAGAGCAGAAATACACCTACTCGCTTCATGCTACCGAACACTGGATAAGCTCAAGC
The DNA here is from genome assembly GCF_042242905.1 of Orbicella faveolata. Taxonomy (NCBI): domain Eukaryota; kingdom Metazoa; phylum Cnidaria; class Anthozoa; order Scleractinia; family Merulinidae; genus Orbicella; species Orbicella faveolata. Next base: position 17,345,982 of record NW_028301536.1, on the reverse strand, counting down.
GGTATGGACCACTTAGCCAGACACAGACTTAACCTACCTTATCCAACAAATATTTAATATAATACTAGATAAAAATGCTCTTTTTTACACTGTTTTTCGTATGTTTGTAACAGTTCAGTATGCATTTATAACTATTGACAAATCGTTGGAGCGTTCACCCCTTTGTCTGTAACTATGGACAGATGGGATGTGCGTGTTAAAACTCACTGTTCTGGGTTTATGCCTGCAAAGTAATTTCTTTACTTCTCTCTTTATATCTTCCTTTAGGAAGGCGTAAATGAATGGGTTAATGGCGGAGTTGGTCAACATCAGAAGACGAGAAATGAGAGTTAATTCAAAAGAAACGCTACACTCAAGAGAAAAATACTGACACAAATGACGATAAGCCGACAGCATCCAGCATAACACGAAAAATAACACGACCAGCCCAAAAACCCTTGTTGCTGATCGTTCTTGAGTTACTTGACGAGGACTAACTGCCAGTTGTGGTTGGGATAGGTGCTGGTGTTTAGTCAGGGCGCGGATCTGCCTGGAATGTTTTTGAGAAATGATGAAAATGTGTCCGTATATCAGTAACATCACGACACAAGGCAGCAGATTGAAGGTGATAATTTGCAAAGTTCCGTATATCTCGAATGCACTCTCTCTTTGCGCGGGGGAATTAGTAAATATCCACGCGAATGGGATGAGCGAGAAGAGAATGGGTACGATCCACGCCACAGAAATCCATAGAAAAACGCGCGAGTTTGTCATGTTTTGAAAGTAGGTCAGCGGCTTCACCACGGAGAGGTAGCGGTCAGCGGTCATTGCGCACATGTTGGCGATGGAAACGAACAGCACAAGGTCGAAACTCAGTATCAGGACTGAGAAGTTACAAGTCGTCCAAAGAGCACAAGATGTAGACACGGGAATCAAAAAAAGCCCGACAAATAGGTCCGCCCACGATAGTGAGAGAATAAACCAGTTGGCTGCTTTGTGGAGCCTGTGACAAGTGACTATGACGTAAATGACAGGACAATTTCCCGCCAAAATTGTTAAACCAATCAGACCTCTTAGCACCCAGTACCACACGCCTGCTCTTGATGCGAAACCAGAAGTCGCAGATCCTGATGTTGTTTCGTTAGATGAACTGTTTTCCATTTGGGATTTCTTCAGTGAAGATCGAAAATCTTTGCCTCTTGTGAAAGAAACGCCGTTTACTGTGGAAATTAAGAGACAAATATAGTGAGAGGATCGAAATTGAAAAGATAGAACTAGGTTTCATTAAATTGCCTCAGCAGTAACCACTTGCAGCCGAAAGGTAGTGGTAAGGAAATTGAGTGAGGAGTCGTTATATCGCTTGTCTGACTTCTTGAAAATTAGTTTCCTTAGCTGTCACTTTTTTTGTCATTATTGTTGAGTTACTGTCGGAAAGTGGTCAGAAATTGCTTATGGCTATGATAGATTAATTTCCTGAATACTGGACCGGCTTTTAAAAGTCAAAATTCGGCGGCACTTTCCGGAATTAGAAACATTGCACAGACATCTGGAGGATTTAATTTTAACCCAATTACGAACGAGGTTTATATTTTATATGGAAAGTGTCTTATAAGCAGTTCCTATAGTTTCTGCACGGCACGTGCAGATTTAATTAAGCACGTTCGAACTGAAGAAATCGAAAGAAATCGAACCGGCGTCATATTGTAAAACTGAATTACGAACGATCTCTGTTTTTTTTTTAAGGAGTGTGTCTTATGAGCAGTTCCGGTAATGTCTACATGGCACGTGCACACTATGTCTAATTAAGCACGTTCGAAACGAAGAAATCTAAAGAAGTCGAACCGGCGTATATGGTAAAACTGAATTACGAATGATGTCTGTAATTTTTTACGGAGTGTGTCTTATGAGCAGTTCCCATAATGTCTGCACGGCACGTGCACATTTAATTAAGTACGTTCGAACTGAAGAAATCGAAAGAAATCGAACCAGCGTCATCTTGTAAAACTGAAGATTCTGAAAGATTAGTTTAGAAATGTTACATTCTGCAAAGAATACTCTTTTCCTTAATAAAGAAGTCAAACTCAGATAATTTGTGAACATAGCACTAGGAAATGAAATTTTTCAAGAGTTCCCTGCAGCGAACGAGTGAGTAAACATGTCCTTAACCTGAGTCGCGCTTCCACACACAGAAAACCTGGTTTCAAGCCACCCACTGTAGATCAAAGCTCACGACAGTCTTATAGCATCAGTGATAGATATATATAGAATTCAGCTTACCTATAAAGTGGAGAAACGGTTTAGCCAAGAAGTCGTACATTTGTTCTGCTTAAGTTGCATTTGGCTGACACTTTAAACGCTGTGATAGTTGATCAATATAGCAAAGAGAGCTAGTAAAAGCTCTTTGTAAATGTCCTTATTTAAAAGCGTCGCCTGCTGTTGATGTTTTCTGATTCGTGCTGACAAAGAAATTACTTACCATTCGCAGCGAATAGAAATTCACTTCCTGAGATGTTTAACCAATTTAATCCAAGCCCATATCTCGTAAATGCAATTTTCGACGTAAACAGAGTCGAAAGAAAAAACTGTCTAATTGGCTTTTTGCAATTATCGCAAGAGTTGTAAAATTTATATGCTGGTCACGACTGTTCTATATTGGAAAAAATAATGAAAACGAACAAAAGCTAATGATCTTCTACTCGGTGATATAGATCAAAAAACGTCCTGTATGCATATACTTAAATTCGATTCAATTTATGTAAATGACTTGACAATCAATTAAGAAATCCCTCTTAACTTAACTGTCTGATTCTGAAGAGTCATCGGCATTTCAAAGCAGCATGAGGGCGTCACAGCTCGCAGGTGACAGCAAAAATAAATAGTCAATAAACTGCTGCCAATGATAGTTTCAGCGCAATTGTGCGCATTTAACCATAATTCACAAACGAAATATTATAAAGCAGGATTCACTTTACGAGCTTAGCGGTACTCGTCATAATCTGGGAATAATACCTTAGAGTTTCCACGCCAACTAATTGTCAAGCTCAACCCGAACAAGCAGTACTCGAAAAGCAAATCTGCCGGGCATTTAGCCATCCTTGTCTCGCGCATTTTCAGTCTCATGGCATCTTAAGTGCGAGATGTGAATACGAATTATTACATTCCGTGCGTAGTTTATAGAAGCGTCAATGATGATAAAAATGTCCTAAGTTTCGAGCCACCCACGTGCAGCTGAGGACTTTCGCGTGTTGGTTTCGATGCTACTATTTTTGTTTGGAAAGATCATAGACTAATCGTAAAAGCCCCAGTATCAATATTTCGGATAAAATTCACTTTCTGGTAGCTTATGTATGCTTTTACTTCACAAAATAATTTTTTTCAGGAGCCAATCACCCGAAGCCTCCATCCGCACTGTAAAGTAGGGTCAACCCTTTCCCGTATCATTCTATTTTTCAGTTAGAACTGTAATAACCGCAAGGGTCTCTTGGCTTCCCACAAAATATCTTGTTCCTACAGATAGAAAATGCAAAACAGGGCACAAAAGTGGCATTTCAGTCTTTGTTATAACAAAGAATGGCCTTAGCTCGGGTATAATTGGGTATTGAATAGGGGTCATGTGAAAACTCCCACGAGAGCTGTTACGAAAAATAGAAAGATACGGGAAAGGGTTGACTCACAGGGTTAGTATGGGAGATAGAGGCTCCGGATAATGGGCTCCTGTTTTTTTCCAATGGTGTTTTAAAAATTTACAAACTTTGTCTCCAACTTTTTGGGAAAATCAGCTTAAATGCCGGGTTTCAATTTGTTTCAATTCTAACCTTCAATATCCTCATTAAGAGATAAGAAGTTTTTCAAAATTATCGAAACTTTGAAAGAAAATCTTTATTTGGAAAAACGTGATTGATCAGTCAATAGTGGTGGAAATGTGTCTACATTCATGTGCCACTCAAATATTTTTGTTACAATACTAATCTTTCTAAAATAACCGCACAAAAACGAAAAAATGGCATATATTTTCGTTATTACGTGTGACTCAGCAAACAGATGTGACGTTAGCGCGTCGATTTCTCCCATATTAATTTCGCGATGCGTAAGTAGACCTCGTATCACCTTGATTATCTGCCCTGACGTCGATCAGTCAATTCACCGGTCGAGGCTGCGCATTTTGTAAGTATTATTTAATCAAGCTGTTTCCTGGTGGATTTTACTTGGAGATTTCCCAGTCGCCAATTAGCTTAGTGAAGAAGGGATAAATCGTCAATTAGAAAAAGCCATTTAAAGGATAAAAGCGAAATATAGTATGGGATAACAGGAAAAGCGACAAAAACAATGTCATGGATGTATTTGACGCCGAGAAAGGCCGATGTTGTTTTTTCTCCGGATTATAAATTCTTCCAAGAAGAACATACATTTCAAAAGGTATCAGTTGTCAGTATGTTTGTTGAGGGGAATATTCGCTTGAAAACGAAGGAGCTAGAGAAAATGGAACAGAAACATACGTAAAATCTTTCAACCCTCTGCATTAACCCTCTCTCCTCTAAACTCCATATGAAAGACTGACCGAAGCAGTGGAGAGAACTTGACAATTGTCGCATAGTTAGCTTACGTATCACCTCGTTAGTTAACGATTTTTTTCACATTAGTGATTTGACTCGAACGTGATCTAGTTTTAAAGAGAGATTTATGATAATGCGTCACTCTAGAGAGTGATTATACAGATAAGGGATAACTCCATTTTTTTACACTTTAATGAACAGCATAAAGGGCAGAAGTCAGCTTTCATTGATCTAAACTTTAATTCAGCTGTCACTCACTAACCTTTGTTACTCCATAATTCTGCTTGGGCTGTGAAACTCAGTGTTTTCATAAGCTTTCAACAGGTACGATTAAGAGAGGTTGCCGGGCTCTCATTGCTTAGCTGTGGTGGATTTAGCTTAATCGGTAAGTTCGCCTTCAACGAAACCGCTAGTTATAGAAGTTCCTGTATACCTAAGTTTCTTTTTGGTTTCTAAAATTCACCTACCATGATAATTTCTCGTTAAAATTGTTTAGGATATATGCCAACAGTACTTCAATGCTTGGCACCGTACTGATTAAAAGGTTCTTTATAACAAGTGTATTTCTGACGTAGCAAGTTATAGCATGCCACCAAAACAGATTCACTTTTTCGACGAGATAACTTAAATTGAAAAATTATTAACATCTAAAATAAATAAAGGATATATTTATGATGATTTTCCAAGAATATTTCAGCTCATCTTGTTTTTCTTTTTGGTTCGGAACATACACGGTAGTCTTCTTACCTACCGAATCAAAGCGAAACACATTGCGTTTTATTTTTTCAGCCGAGCAGTGTCAACTATAACAACTCGACTTCAAAAAAGTGAAGAAAGAAAAAAAAAACAAAAAAAAAAACAACAAATGGCCCGTCGATTGCTTTATTTGTACAAAATGGGTGATTAATTTGAAGAAGCTGTCACGATATACTTCAAGATTTTCTTTGTGTTGAGAAAACAACTTCCACTGAACGAAAAAGCCTCGAAATAATGTGGCTGACCAAAGCAGAAAAAACGTAAGAAACAACAGTAAACCAATAGAAAGTGAGGATTTTAGTAACTGAGAAAGATTTAGACAGTTTGTAAACGACGAATTAACTTGAAAGACTGAGGCTAATTTTTTTTTAAGAAGTTTGACGTATTTCACACGATCAAGATCTCGCCGGTCTTCTCAGAAGTCAGAACCTTTTGAGTCGAGACCATGATTTTTTGTCGACAAATCACTAAACCACTTATGAATATATTTGGGAGATGAGAAAATTTCTGATCATGTGAACACATTTTTGAAGAAGATAAACCGTCCTTTAGTACAATGAGGTCAATAAGGTGTTCAGTATTGTAACTGACAAAGTACTGGCGAATGCCACACAAAAAAACAACTATCATACTGATTTCTAGCGCGAGAAAATTCGATGCCAATCTGTTAATTTCGGGATTACTTTGTCTTAATAAGAAAAGCATATGACCTTTTACATGTAATCCTGTCACCCTTATTTAAATATTCTAGGTTTTTTTTGTTCTGACGAATTTCCCTGGTTAGAAACAACTTTTCTTTATAATCAGGAGAAAAGAAGGCAATTTTTTTTATGCCCGACAAAGACTGATTTATCAATATTCGTGATCATGAGAGAGCCGCAAGTAAATTTTTTCCCACTAATATAAAAACTCAGACATTTTTTAGTGCTTTCGAAAGGCTCCTTCTTCAAATTATTTAGCTATGAGTTGTGAAACTTTGCAGTCACGCCAGGATTTGGTCTGATCTCTTCATCTCTCGGGACAAATTTCTTGTTTTTCGTGGCTAATATATTAATATAAGGAATCGTTTGCCGGACTCCATTGCAATGTATTACCTAGCGGACTCCCGCCTAGCGTTGCAATCTCACAATTTACCCAATGCTTTTCCCCTTTAATTTAAATTTATTATAAATGAACGGTTTAAACTGCTGATTAAACTCTTGCACAATCGCCTAGAAGAAAAAAACTGACAAGATAATCTATAGTTGTTGTCACAGTTGAATCCCGATTTTTCGAAACCTTGATTTTGCTTCTTTTGCAAAATGTTACAAAAACTCTACCCTCAGTTTTGTAAAATTCCCGATTTATCGAACCAATTAATTTCGTCCCATAGGTGGTTCGAACACCAGGATTGCACTGTATCGTTACAAAGGGCGAGGTGAATATCGCATAATACATCAAAAGCGCAATCGTACTGCCAGCATGTGTACGAAGTGAGCTATTCCGAGACATTTAACCTGCACTGACCAACATAAGACTTAATAACGTTTATCTTAACAGGATAGGAAGACATATGGCAGTTGTCCCACGACGGATTATGCAAATTTTCAGGCTGGGATGGGATCTTTACGTGTGTTAGTTTGGACTCAGACAAACAAACACTTTCCTTTGAAATGTTTTGCTGAGTTTTTTTATTAAGAAAAAAAAAACTACAAACGACACCTCGAAAGTGGTATGTTTTAAAGATAGCAGCTGAAAAAGGAAAACCCTTGTTGTTAGGATCATTCGTTTGATTTGATACTTCTCTCTCTCCCTTTCAGGTAATATGGGTCTCATTTTCTGAACTCTTTGAGAGACATAGATCTAGAATTTACAAAAACGATTAATTATGATACAGATAGTCGTAGCTCATTTTTGAATAGAAGCGAAACCTGATAAATATGATTATGGATTTAATGTTGTGTCTTGAAAATCATGAGGCTTGTGTAAATATACAGGATAATAACAGAACGCCTTTAGATAGAAAGCTACTGCGTCCAAGCAATAACGATGAAATGAAAGTTTTGTACTGAAGTAGAACATAGTCAAAAAATGTACTAACTCAGTTATGGGAAAAGGGCAACTGACTGGATTATTATTCCCCTTGATAATTTAGGCTGTAATGTTTGCCCTCGAGAAGCTTTAAAAATTGCCGAGAATTGTATTATATCTACAACAAGGGAAGGAAAACAAACAATATCGCTTGATCAATGCAAAAAAACTGGCGTGACAGGAAACCGACTGAGAAGACAACTTCATTGGGAAACTGTCTCTTACCTGAATCACCGGACGCTTGAGAGGGAACGCTGGTTAGTGAAATCTGTCCACTTTATCGGTACGTAACTAAACCGTGCAGTTTATTGCAGGTGCATCGTACGGTAAAGTGGTCACTTTGAGATTCAACCGACATGGCTTGACAGTCTTGACAGAACTTATGATAAGCAGTTGACATGAGTAGCCGGTTTTCTTTTGCTTGTAGCGAATCAGCCAGCAGCATCTATGACAGCTGTTTTTCTTTTGCCTGAACAAAAACAATCACATAATTGCAACGGATCATTTTCTTGTTTCCTATATCTTTTCTCGCCCTACCAAAAAAGTGCATTTTGCAGTTTACCTGAATGATGTTAGGTAAATTTTTGGCTCTGCGGATAAAGAAAATTATTGGGTTCAATGTGATTATGACTAGCGATAGTGATAATGCGTTATATGCGTTTCTGAAATAGTAGGTAATTAGTCTGTTTGCATCCAAGATGACAGTTATCTACGTTTTCGCTGTAGTGAAAGATTCAATTTCCAATTTCCGCTCCGGGTCTTCTCTGTTCCCGCGACACCACGCACAGTTTCTGTTATTGCAAATTTACCTGTATACACTTGGTTTGCCTGGCCAAGAGGCCGCGGGGTTTGAAAGTAGGTAGCACTTCTTAATGACGTTTACAAATTAAAAAAGAAAAAGAACGATCACCGTGAACTCTGCAGAACACCTGTAGACTAGAATAGATTCATCAAGCCTTTATCATCTCAGGTCCATTCACCTACGGTCAACATTACGAGGTTTTGAAAACTAAGGCCAATATTAATATGTCAGAAAAGACAATGAGTTAGAATCTTGGAGCCCTCAAAGTTTTTATTGTTTCCACACGCAAACTTGTCTTGCCTGTGTACGAGGTCTTTAACATAGTTCCCTAGCCGGTAACTGAAGATAAAACTACATAACAGGGTTTTCACTAGAAATGATTATAGCTATGTTTCAGTTTTGCTCGTTGCAATCTCTTTCCTTCAGCCCCTGTTATAAGAAAACCTGAAACAGGTCAATACAACTGAATCATACAGGCACAACTAAACGCAAGCCATATCTTGCTCGAGTTGCCACTCCGAGTGGCAACATTCATAGTATGAAAAACCGTCATTTCACGTCCCAGGCTAGAATAAAGTTACTCAGTAATTTGAACCCATTATGTATCATCGAATCTACATCGCATTTATGGTTCTAGGAGAACCGATTACTCTGAAGGTAATAATTTGGTTTGTATAATATCTCCTTCACAGAAATATATGAAGTCCAGTTATTTCCTACCCTGCGAGTAGGCTCAAGTTTAGCACACGCGAGAGCGGCGATCCAAGCGAGCGACGAAGCATCTTCACCAGATCCCTCTCCGCTCTTCACCACTTGCGCGAGTGACTCATAGGTGAGCCTGCTCGCAGGCTTGCTATTTCTGAACGCCTTACATAGAAACAAAACCTTTTATGCAGGGGGATAGGAGGAGTTTAGAATCTAAATTATATGGCATCAAGTGGATTCTTCGTAATACGTGTCTTAACAGTGTTTGCCATATGTTGTAAACTGTTCCACGCTAGTTCTTGCTTAATTCAGAACTTTACGAGTTAACTTTCAAATTCCTGCATTACCTCCCGAACTGATTAAACCAAAATCCTCAGTGCAGGGCAGTGTAATGATCAAACATCAGAGTATATAGGCTGTGAAACATCACTTTTCTAAATTTTCAGTCTTGACGTTACTGAATATCTGTAAAGGATAAATCGATGGCCCTTCTTTATGTGGCACAACAAGGAAGCTTATTATTTTTCTGTTTAACAGACTGATTCTCTGCAGCTAGTTTTCCAATATTAACAGTTCCGTTAGTTCCATTCTGGATGTGTGCCAAGTGATCCGCTGGAAGAGGCAACACTGTTCTCGATTTTTTCTCGTTTTCTCTTTTCTTTATCCCCTCATATATGTGCTTCACAAGATCCTCAAACGCCTCGGTGACGTTCGTGGAATCTAGCGCTGACGTCTCCATAAAAAGCATATCCTGGTCAGTGGCGTATTGGCGACCTCGTTTAGTTTCTACGATCCGAAGATGTTTGAGGTCCGATTTGTTGCCGACTATGATTACGGACAAGTTTGAATCGGTATGTTGTTTCAGTTCCTCTATCCATTTGTCGAGGTTTTGGAACGACGTTACCTTGGCAATGTCGTAAACTAAGATGGCGCCCATGGCTCCTCGGTAGTAGGCGCTTGTGATGGCTCGGTAGCGCTCTTGGCCTGGGAAGAGAAAAAGTACGTTGAGGTATTGCACCAAGCAATAGCGTGTTTTTACATTTAAAAGACATTACGTGTTATATATGGTGTCAAAACGACGGTCTGTAGTGTAAGATAGGGAATGATATAAGCCTATTCCATCTGAAAAGAGCATGGGCCGAGAGCGTCAAACACAATATCTTAGTGTTCACTTCTCAAGAATCATAGGAAGTTGCACTTCACAAAAAACTCAATAACTTGTGAGCCCACGATAGTCGTCTTGGTAAATTGTCGTCCATTGCAACTGGCAATGAATTCTAAACGAAATTCGACGCAGACACATGCACAAGCATAATCATCCGAACATTCCGAAAAGGTTAGGTGGGAGGTAACCTAGATCCAGTGTTTTCACTGGCCAAACGTATCCACGTGTGGTAAACATCCTTGTGCTTGTGTTATGCCTGAGCGGTATTTCGTTTTCACTTGCTGCAGCGTAAACGTAAGCATAAGCGCAAGCACAAGGAAAAGGAAAAATTTGATCCTTGTGCTTGTCCTTGCCCTTGTGCTTATGCCTGCGAAGAATGAGAATATCGAGAATTAAGAATATCAAGGCTGAAGTTTGCGAAATTTTAAGAATATTTTGAAAAGAATGTAATTTTGTGCGTTGAAAATTTGTAAATACAATACAATTAAACCGTATAACATTCTTTCTTTCTGTACACGGCAGAACAAGCCAAAACAAAAACAAAACAAAACAGCAACAACAACAAAAAACATTAACAGAACCAGCCGTATATTCGATCCTAATAACATTTCTGCGAGAAGTCATGTGTATCATATAAGGATTTATTGTTTGCAGTTCTGGCTCCAAAATTGCTTCAACGCCATGAAAGTCCATGAAACGGAAATGCTATACATCATATTATATTTGCAAGATTATTTTCAGCTTAAAATCGGCAGAAAAACACAGTAAGAATGTTCCGCCTGGGCCGGGAAACAATATTCTTATTAAAAAGAGTATAAATAGTTTACTGTTACCGGAAGGGTACCAAGACTTGCACAAATATCAGGTGATCAATGATTCTCGAGTTTTTTTATTTCATAGGTACTGAGATTTACTTACTTCTTCACTTTACTACTTTTCACAGTAGTGCTAAAATTGCTGTCTAACTTAAAACTATCGAGTGTAGCCGGGAATAACGGAGTTAACACGTTGTGACTTACCTAAACTGATATTATTATTATTATCATTATTATTATTATTGTTATTATTATTATTATTATTATTATTATTGTTATTATTATTATTATCAAAAGCAGTGATATTGAAGCCGGCATATATACAGAAAACTGCTCTTAAAAAGTTATTGAATTCTTTACACTATAAACTATATACTTGCTGATCGGTTCAACGGTCGTTAAATATGCATTGATCAATATGTCATTATTGGAGACGTGTGAGTCCAGGAGTGTTCCAATCTGCAGTCGCACTTCGTTGAGCCTGCATGGCCTCCAAGGACATTTAATACTTATATATAATTGCAGTTTACTTATTTAAGAACAGTCAGGAGTTTAATAATGTGCATCGGTACAGAAATAATTAAGACGACACAGTGAGCCTTACATGATCTCGAACTATATTGATATTATTAATTAGCATTCAGAAGTAGAAGTTAAACGAATTATTTAGCTTTAGAGTTGAACTAAAACCGTTATAAAATGAAATTTATTCAATGATTACTATACCTTACTTCTTCAGTTTTTTTCCTACTCCATTAACTTGGGATACTATACCTTCCATTACACATATACATAAAACGATACGCTGCCAAAATTTTCAAAAATTTTAAAAATGTTTTTCAATATCAGAAGTATAACTTGCCTGCGGTGTCCCAAATCTGAGCGCGGATATTTTTGTCTTCCACTTCAATCGTCTTTTGAGCCAGTTCTACGCCGATAGTTGCCTTGGAGCCGAGATGGAATTCGTTCTTGGTGTAGCGTGACAACAAGTTGGACTTCCCAACTCCAGAATCACCAATTAAAACGATTTTGAATAGATAATCGTACGCGTCTTCCACGCTCGCTTGTCGTTCAAACATAATACTTGTCTGATAGTTATTACTAGGATTGGACTTTCAGGCGTCGGTTGTTACCATACAAATGCAACCAGCATGGACCGATTAAGTAATTCTTTCTCTATCGATCGCTTGCTCTTTCTTCAACATTTGCAAAATCGGTCAGAGCTCTGTCAAAGGAAATCGTAAAATATGTTAGTCAGCCATACCGTGTTCTTTGTCAGTGTTGCATCTGCGTGAAAGACAACATAAGCAACAACAAGGGGGTTGAAGTCGGTTGTATCGCAAAGATTTTCTTCCGATCGCAAGCACATCGAAACAACTTTGCTGTTGATTGTTGCAATAATGGAAAATTAAAGTTATCGATCGTTTCCTTGTTGTCAAATATAGGAATTGCCCACATACAATACTATGTTTACTATATGTCTTTTCGCGAGCTTAGCTTACGTGAGTTTTGCTTACATATTTTCTTTGCACTCTGCATTCTACTAAAACACTTCGCTTTCAGATTACAGAGCTGGTGATGATTACCTCGGATAGATAAAGCCCAAGACTAGTTAAAATTGCCTTAGAATTATATAATTTAATATTTAATAATCTCAGTAGTACCTAAATTTAACTTACCTCGAGACGTAAGCGTATTCTATTGTACTGATGTTGTAGGTAAAAAATCCCAAAATTCTGTTATTACGCAGGTGCGATTTCCTCTAAAAACGGTAGAGCCTTGTTTTAGATATTAACTGTAACCTAAAGCAAACTTATAATTTAGGCTTGATGAGTCTGTGGTGTCGTTGGGTTATGAAAGCGCCTGAGGTAAGTTGTGTACGTTTTGCCTTCCTTCAGTATGCTAATCAAGCCTTGTTTTTGTTCATCTTTAAACATGAGGGCAGGAACTTAGCCATTTGTTAACAGGTGACCTCGTAAACAAAAGGTTTGAAAAATGGACGAAGAAGTGATCTTTTTGTGCGATGAAATTAACAATAACTGTGAATCGAAATGAGTTAATAATACGAAGAAAAACCCCATGCGATACTGCTGATGTAAACTGACAAGCCGTTGAGCTCATCGGCCAATGTATTACCAATCAATTTAGAAACAGTGTAACCGGAAAATAATGAAAAAAAAAAAAAAACAAAAAAAAAAAAAAACAATAATAATAATAATAATAATAATAATAAAAGAAATAAAAAATTGCAAACAACCAAGCATGTCAGAAGAATAATAAAGAAATAAGCAGACAGAAAAGCCAAGAGCAGAAAAAATTCACATGTTGACCTCGATAAAAACATTTTTTTTTTGCCTGGCTAAAAGTTGCTAAACACTTTGTAAATCAAGCCAGGGCTGATCAAGCCTTTTTGGCAAGTGTCACGTATCGCCACGAACTATATTTATGGATTAATTCGTCAGTTTTTCTGGTTATTACCTTAACCGTGGAAAACACGGCAAAGTTAAATGTGTTTCTGTTCTTTTCTCACTTTGCTTTGTTTTTATTTTTCAGTTACCTTGGGGTACTGGGAATTAACCGCGAGCTGACCGCGAAATATTGACCAATGAGCTCTTTCAATGGTGACGTAAGGTTCCCAATAATGGCTTACTTTTTGGACGGGTACAACGTTCGTAATTAGCCAAAAATAAACCTCACAAAGATGCTGAGTATGAGATATTTTGGAAAGGTATAAATGCCTGGAGATAACTATTGATTACACCACTAGTCACCAGCTAGAGGGGGAGAATAGCCACGCTAACATGGTTTGGAAGGAAAACGGCAAGTTCGGGGTTCACACTGGTCGAACTCTTCGAAAGTCCGCCGAGCAGTCTTCTAACAAGAGGGATCGCGGATTTCTGATCAAAACCGTTACTAACCCGGACATTAACTTCACCGATGAAGACATAAGGCGATGCCTGAAGAAGTGTCAAATACAAGACGGTCTTAACGTCGAAAACGTGGTGAAAGAAAGCCGCGAAAGTCGGCATCGTCGCCTCTGGCATGTCGGCGGCCGTGCAGTCCATGATAACTCGCTGTTGTATTCTCTCGGAAAGCGAAAACGATGGCTCGTATCTTCGGTCTTGAGGGAGCAAATTCCTGCAGATTACGACAGTGAAAATGACTATAGCGTGGTACTTGTAGAAAGGGAATCACTAAATAATTCTTCTTGGTACTGCCGTTCTCCGAGACTGAAACGGGGAGATTGCAATGAGGTGGTGGACGGTGAAAACGTAAGGAAACCCAAACGGAGAAAGTTCGCTCACGTCGGGGACTTGTGGAACAGTTCAGACAAAACCGAGATCTTTTACGAGGTGAATCATACAGAAACTACCACTTCCTGGCCGAGCTTCTTGCAGTATGACTGGAGGGAGTCCAGAGATCAGAACAAGGCTCGATGTAAACAGAAGGGGACAAAGAACAAAAGGCGTATGTGGGGGGAATTCAGCAAGAACGAGTTGGGCAAGACATCTTGTGAATCTCGTCAAGAAAGAACTTTTGATCAAGACATGAAAACTACTATTGAAGAGGAGGAAGAGATGGTTCTGAGTGTAGACAACTTTGGGCACTGTTCAGGCTCAATGTTAGATGAACATTACTTTGTACAAAGATCTATTAATAAGTACTTTGATATCGGAAATTACATCTGGGAAGCTCTAACAGCAACTCCAGCACGTAGTGGCGTAAAGAACAAAAAGAAACATGGCGAGAGAACACCCTCTACTGTAGACCCGGCCTCTTCACAGATGGTCCAGCAGCATGGAAAAGGATCTGCTGTTCACATTGACTCTGTAGACAGTCTGCATAATGGTTACCATGACAGCACAGTGTTGGAAACTCCAAGTTCTGGTGTAAATACTCCTCTGACTGCTGATGGTGTAACTTACTGTAAAGCAGTTTCTGTAAATGTAGACATCGAGAGTGAAAAACTTGACCCCTGGGCACTGCAGGCACAATTTGGAGAGATGTACAAGGAGAGTGATAGTGTGCCACGGCGATTCAGCATTAACTGCCCTACCGATCAGTCTACCAAGTTCGTCATCACATGCTGGCCCAATGATGCTCTCAAGACTGTGGATAACAGAACTGAGAGGTTAGCTGTGACAGTTATCAGTGATTCGATGCCCTCTAAAAAATCTTATGACTGCAAGGAATTCTTGAGAGATTTCTTCAGTGTTTCAGAGCAAGGGAGTCAAATTGAAGATGAACCACCATGCAGCACTTTGCTTGATCAAAGTCAGTTCATCTCTGATGATAACTGTCCCAGCAGAGTAGCGGTGATGCCTTTTGATCTGCTTTGTGATATAAACAGATGGTCGTACAAAGCGTCCGTACCAAGTCTTGCTCTGCCAGATGGTCTGAAAAGTAATGCACCATGTAGAAAAGCCATGGCTAATGGAGAATCAAATGTTCCCAGTCTACCTGAAACTGTTGTGTGTGAAATCTGCTGCTGTGAATTTTATTTGGACAGTGGCAATGGTAAGAATAAAATTTCCATCATCATTTGTTATTATTTAATTATTGCCAAACTGAGGGTTTAGCCATGTACGTTTAAGAACTCCATCTAAATTTGTACAATGATATAAACAATGTATGGGTCAACAAATGTATGTGGTATGGCTTGGGCACTGCAACATTTTGTGGTCTGATACAATTTGACACATTGAAAATCTTCACAAGAAAATATACCTGAATACTCTCAGATGTTAATTTTGCATAACGACAGTCAAGCATTGGTACAGTGAAAAATTGTTAGCTAAAAATGAATGATATTGTGATGATTGATGATGATTCAATCAAAATTGACCTCAAATGTGCATAATCTCTGCCTACCTGTAGGTGTCATACATAAAATTAATAACTCCAAGTCCGAGTCTAATGTATCATAATTTTTCTTTTAGAAACCAGACCCATGGAGTTTTCCTGCACTGCTATGAAGTCCTGTTCACACTGGTTCTGCAATGAATGTTGGAAGGCTTACTTGTTTACTGAGTTACAACAGGGCAAGACCATCATCAAGTGTCCAGCTCATGACTGTGATGTACCAGTTGATGATGTCACCTTAATGGGACTTCTACCAGACAGGTTCCTGAAGTTTCTAACTATGCGACAAGAGAAAACAGTAGAGTTGAATTCTGAATGGCAGTGGTGCCCTGGGGACAAGTGTAACCTGGTTGTCAAGGCAACTGCCCACAAAAGCACAAAAGAAACAAAGGAAGAAGTTGATCCAGTGCCCATATGTTGCCAGTGTGGACACAAATGGTGTTTTGCCTGCCAGGAGGAACCTCATTGGCCAGCATCATGTGCAGAGGCTGCGTTCTTTCGTTCTCAGACAGAGGCTTATGAAAAGCTTATTAGAGCCAAAACTGGTGGAATAACTTTGGTTAATGTTAAGCGATGCCCTCATTGCCGTTACCCCATTGAAAAGCACCAAGGGTGTCCTCATATGTCTTGTGTCATGTGCAAGGGAGAGTTTTGCTGGACCTGCCTTGGAAACTGGGCCAATCATCACTGGGATAAGTGTGACAAAGACTTGAAACAAGAGGAGGAGGTGGAACTGGTTAATCATAGTGGATCAACTCGGTTCAACAGGCATTTGCGAGTTGCTATTGCGAACCGCGTTGCAAGAGCTGGTCCCATCCTGTATGAGAAGTACAGTGCTGTCAAGAAGCTTGAAGGAGTGCTGCAAGTTCACAATGGACTTTTTGGAGGCAGCTTTTGTGAGGAAAAAGGCTCCATGTGGTCAGCTTCCTTCTTGCTGCTGAGCTTGTACAATTCTCATAAAGTGCCTAAGTACCTTAAAGCTTCCATAGATTTCAAGTTTCAAGCTCATTTTGTCATCGAAGGTGTGTCCATCTTGATGGCAGTTTCTAAAACAAAGAGTTATCATGGTAAGCTTCAGAGGCTTGTATCAACCCTGTTGTTTGTTGTGGACAGGCTGGAGGACATGGCTAATAAGAGAAAGCTTTACTCGGAAACTGACAAGGTGCATTTCAAGAGGCTTATGAGGGCTGGAAAGCAGTGCATTGATTGTATTAGAAAACTTTGCATCAAAGCTCATCAAAACTAAACGACAATTGTTTTTCAAATAAATCAAGGGAAAATTGTACAATGCATACAGTATGTGCATGAGGAACAAAGAGAATGTGTTTTCTAGATACATTTATATTTATTCAAGGTGGTGTCAAAAATAAACCAAAATGTGTAATATTGAATTCAGTTACAAATTATTAAATATTGTTACAAATGATTGAAACCTGTTGTTTTTATTTTTGTAAAGCTATTCTAATCTAAATATTAGTTTGTCGGCAACATCCAGAGGACATCACGCGAACTCTGAAACACTGAAATGATAATAAAAACTAAAACTAAATTAATTTTTCAGTTTATTTCATGAACGACTTTTTATGTTAGTAAATCCTGGTTTTCAAAGAGCAGCAAACGGTTTGCTGATAATGTCAGGCCTTTTTCAATCAAAATAAGTGTATTTGTACTTTCTCGTAGATCACTCCTAGCCAATACCATGCCAAATTCTCTTCCCCTTTCCCTGAAAATATTATGACTTCCTTCAAAGAAGTTTCAGCTCCTTCTTCAGACAAAAACTGCTAATAAGATGCATCTCACTTTCACGAAATGTAAAGGAAAATTAACGGTTTGATGAAAAGCTGTAACGCTCAATCAGTGAATGTCTTGCGATTCCGAAACTTCTCTGCGTATGCATGTCTGCCTTGCGTGCCTACAATTCATGGGACCTGAGGGGAGACTGAAAACTAATGACCTGAAGGGAGACTGAGAACTAACAATCTAAAAGCAAGATGGCGACTAAGACGACCCACAGCAGAAGCGGTGCTAAACTTGGAACACCAAGGTATGTGAGACCGAAAACATCATCCAATAACAGCACGATAGTCATAATTACAGTGATCTTTCATGTGATTATGAACGATAGTCTTCCTGTTGAATCTACGACTTCCCATGAACTTGTTTTGGTAACGCAGCGACCTCACTAAAACACACGTGTTTTTTAACTGGATACAAATTTAAGTTTAAATGTAATTAAGTCTTATAACCCGTTCGGTCACCCCAAAACGCAGACCATGCAGACTGCAGACTGCAGACCGCAGACCGTGCAGACTGAGTACTTTTTTTTCTGCATATTCTTGTTCTTGCATTTACTTTTGACTCGCATATTTTTTGGTTCTGTTCAATCATATACCGGAGTGTTTGTTATCCACAGGCCGCGCAAACTCGGTGATATGTGACTGTTGTTGTGTTATAGATTTTGCAAGGGAAACTCGCTTTAGTTCTAAATATGCTTAAGTTAAGTTATTTAACACTGTAAAATGTAGAAATAAGCTTCACTTGTATTATAATGTCACACGTAACATGTGCATTTTCTACTCTTGGTGTGCAAAATGTAATTCCAAATGGCTGTTGGAGTGTGACTGTGATCACTCCAAAAAAGACTAGCTCATGAAAAGATCACAGAAAACCAAATAGCATTTGAAATTCTCAGCGCAGTATGGTTGCCGTGATGAGTTGATGTGATGGTTAATTTATCTGTCCTTATGGCATGTAATGAACAGTTCTACTTTCATGGCGTGATCTATGAACATGAACACGAACAGCCTGTGATTTATGAAGAATGCCTGACTTTCAACAATGTGTGATTATTTTTCTCTGTTTCTCTGTAGCTTTAAATAGTTTAGCGATTAATTGGGGTTTCCTGTATATGACAGCTCATGAACAGTTCATTTTCCTTTATTTGATAGCTCATGAATAGTTCGTTTTAGGACTAGAAGTTTAGAGTTCGATTTCAGTTGCGATCAGCGTCAGTATTGCGAACATTCAATTGTATTCAAGCTTCATCGTATGTATAAGTTCTTCCAAGCCACAGAGATCAACTCTTCAGAATCTACTAATCAACTACAATAAAGATTAAAGAAATCTCTGGTCAGTGCTGGAAATAATTTTTCTTCTTTAACAGGACATGTGTCCTTTCAAATCTTCATTTTGGTCGGACATCTTATCAATTTGACTGCACATTAATTTGCATAATTGATTAGCATAATTAATTAGCATAAGAAAATTTATTAGCATACTGTAAAGATTTTCAATACAAATCGTTCAAAACTGTATTGAAATTTGATTTATTTATCACTTATGATTAAGTAGATGACTTTATCTACTAGATGACTGCACCAATCTCTCCTGGTTATCTCCTGATTATATGTTCTTCAAGCAAACCTAGTTTTCTACGCAGGAGCCCATCACTAGGAGTATGCAACTTCCTTAATTATTCCTGTCCCGGTGTTTTCACGGACCAATCTATTTTTAGTTTGAATTTACTGCGAATTCAGCCCCCGCAGGAACCTCAGTGACCAATCACAAGGACAGACTTTATAATTTCACCGGAAGATTAGGTTGCCATGTCTACCTGAGGCCTCCATTTTCCCCCTTACTGATGCGTGCTCACATAGACCGGAACTGAGGGAAAAGAAAAGAGGCCTAAAAATAGACCGGTCTGTAAAAATCCTGTGACATAGGCTTAGTATGGGAGTTGCAGGCTCCTAATGTTTGGCTCCTGACCAAAGTTGACTCTAGGGTACATACATGAAGGGCTAACAGCATATCGCAATGCACATAATGGATAATAGGGCGATTTCTGAAAAGTACTTTATTTGGTAAGTACAGGAAAGATGAACACTTCTGCTTTATGATATGGCAGAAGCCCATAATGGGCTCCTGGATATGGCTTAAACTGTCAGTGCAGAGTCAAGGGCCCAAAATTTAAAATAATGCTTGAGAAGCCATTTGGCGAGTAAGTGAAGATAAAATTTTAGCCGCATTGGCAACCGTACCAGTCGCAACTTCAAGCCTTTTTAACAATTTATATAAACAAATTTTATGGATGGACAATAGGTGTGGGTGAAATGTTTGGACATCATGTCTGATCAAAATGTGAAATTGGCCGGACATATTCAAAATTTGGTTGGACAATAGAGTCCTAAAGTGTGACGTCATGTTACCATGGTGCTGAAATATTGGGTTCTAAACAACTCGGATTATCTCTTGCGTGTAGGTCACGTAGTCTTTGTCATCGCGTTGTCCGGAGGTCAAAACCCTTCATAACCCTGTGTTTTGCAATAAAAGACGCCACGAAGAAGGACAGAGGGTGAAAAGGTCAATTGCTATTGCGAAATTACCGCTTTGTCATAGGAAATAGATCTAAAGGGAAGGAAATGGTCTACTGCTTTGCCCCGTCGTGCAACCATTCTTCGGAGAGCCATACTTGCAAATACTTTAAATTTCCGAGCGCAGAAAAGGAAAAAGACGAATACAAACGATGGATCCGTCTGATAAGGTTAGTAACGGTATTCATCATTATCTTGCTGCTTGAATACAACATAAAATATGGCAGTTTTGAGTGAATGTGCGATTTTCACCGACTCGAAATGTTGTACCGTAGAAGTGACGAATGTCTCAACAACCGCATGCAGTGTTTTTTTATATATCATTTTAGTTTGTGAGTGCTTTGATTACGATATTTTTCGTACATTTTGCGTTACCTTGCATTATGAACCTTGAGAAAGCTTGAATATAACTGTGAACGGAACATGCATTTGTTTTCACTACGCATTAGTAAAATGTTTATGTATAAACATTATAATCACATAATTCTCACATCAGATCACAAACTAAATGGTGATTTCTTAATCTTACTTCTACAGGAGAGAAGACAGAATGCCCGGCAAGCACTCAAGGGTGTGTAGCTGTCATTTTAGAGAGGGCAAGAAGTCGAATGGCCCAGAAATTTTTGAGCAGAACAAAGACAAACTATTCGCTGAGCAAAGGGGACCTCCTCCAAAGAAAAAGAAGAGTGTGCCCAAGGAGAAGACTTTAAGTGAGTTGGTAGAACAGGCTCAAAGAAATGAACCACCATCTGTTGAAAAGGAGAATGAACTAAGACCAAAAACAACACAGGAGGTTATCCTTGAGGCAGAACTGGACCTAGCAAAAAGAGAGTTAAAGAATCTAGAGGATAGATTACACTACAAGAACAGGTGTTACACTGTGACAGAGCTTCCAGGAGATGTTATTAGAATGGAAACTGGGCTTCCAACAAAAGAAGTCTTTGACATTGTGGTGAGACATACCTTGAGGTTTAAAGATTCCATTAACTATTTTGCGGGCTGGAAGGTGGAATCTATCACCTTTGAGGACCAGATTTTTATTAGTTTGATGAAAGTCAAACAGAACTACACAAACCTACACTTGGCCCAGCTATTTAACTGTAGTGTTGCTACAATTGCTAACATTGTTACAACATTTATTCATGTGTTGCATGAAATTTTATTTAAAGACATTATGACATCAATTCCATCACGAGACAAAAGCAAACTATCAGCGCCATCATCCTTTAGTCAGTATGGATCTTGTCATATAGTCATAGACTGCACTGATATCGAGGTTGCAGCACCTGGACTGATGAGTCAGCAAAATGCAACATACTCATCCTATCGTGGAATGAATTCATTTAAAGTCATTGTTGGTGTTGCACCAAATGCTGTTATAACCTATGTAAGTAAGCTTTTCCCGGGGTCTATTTCAGACAAAGCCATCGTGCAGGAGTCGGGCCTCCTCCAACACTTAACCCCTGGGGACATGATACTTGCTGACAAAGGATTTCTCATCCAGGACATTGTCCCCCATGGAGTTTCAGTTAATGTACCACCATTTCTGAACAAAGGAGCTTTCACTGAAAGCGAGGCAAGGGCTACAAAGGCTATAGCAAGGTGTCGGATCCACGTCGAAAGAGCCAATGCCAGGCTGAAAGACTTTAGAATTTTGAGTTTTATCCCCTCCTACTTACGTTGTTATGCTGATGTACTATTTCAGTTGTGTGCTGCTCTTGTAAATTTGCAATTCCCATTAATTAAGGAGGGATGTGAAGATATGGTTTTTGAATAGTTTTGTTCATAGCATACAAGTGAATGTAAGATTATATTTCAAAGCTAAAACAACATTTAATTACAAATGTCATGTTGAACTCAAATATAAATTGGATATTTATGTTACTCACATCCCATATGCTACATATTTTAAGAGTGACCATACAACAGACAACACTGTTGCCTTACTTCGAACAGAACTTCTATTACTTAAATGCTTTGTCATAAGAAGTCATTACACTGAAAACTCAAATACTATTTTCAATCATCTGTGAAATTATGAAAAAGGATCTTAATCATTGCTTGGTAAATGACAAGGGGAAATCCCCCACCTCCCCCTTCCCCAAAGAAAATAAGTGGAGCTCTACCTCCCAACTTTCTTTCTTGGAAAACTTAATGGAAAGAAAATACTATCAAGCTATTTCAGTGCAATTATAGAATTCTAATATGTTTTCATGTTTAAAAGTTTATCTCGAAATCACTCATGGATATATTAGCTGGCTTGCTTCAAAGACTAAGTATCAACCAACCACAATACTCTCCTTCCACTAATTTTGGGAATGAAAAATTTCATGAGTTCTCCTTTGACTACTTTTGGGAATTACAAAGTTAAAATTTCTCTTCCTGATTTGGGGAATTAAAGAAATTACAATTCTCCTTCCACTACTTTTGGGAATAAATGGTCATGGTAAAATTGAAGTAAGCGCGGAATGTTTTCTACCCATGTGTCGTCCCTTTGTATCAGTAAAATAGCTACATCTTTTGTAGTTCATACAACAAAATAACAAAACTTCCTACGTGAAAAGTACATTTCTCCCTGTACTTGGTGCCAGTAGACATGCTCTTTCTTCAATGCATAACCTCGCCCACTTTCACTTTTCTTAAGGCAAAATGTTCTTGATTTCAAAGCCTCTTCTATTGTAACGTTTCGTTCTGTGTACGGGCACTTTGCTTCCAAAACAGTTTCGTCATCAACAATGCCATCTGGAGATGCCCCAAGGATTCCAGAAGAATCGAACCAGATACCAGTTTCTTTTACTGTATTCCCTGTTTTGAGGGTGAATGCTCTAATGGCTTCCTCTTCATTGTCCACTCCCCACTGGATCGCTTTAACTCCCGACAAATCATATTCTCCGAGAAGACGTTTCAGTAGTGAGGGGGTGATTCGTTTCGCATTTAGGAGGGAGCCAAAGTTACTAGCCGTAAGTCGGCCCCTTCTTGCGATATGTCAAGCAGGGTTGTTTCTTTGGCCAACTGTTATCTCGCTAATCCTTACGATTTTTTCTTCATCTAGTTTGGAACTGCGGACCAAACAATCCAACTGCTCTTGAATTCCTCTAGCTCGAAGAAATTCGTCAGAATAAATAATTTCCTCGATAGAAGGCATGGGCAGCTTGCTGACGACAGGGGGCTCAGGGCTGAGCAGCCAGCAAAGTCCAGTAAACTCCCCATATTTCTTTAGATCTTCATAGAATGCGGAACGATCGGCGTGGGTCAGTGTCCTCGACAAAGCACAGTAATCTTTTGGCGCAGGAAACAGTTCAGAAACCGCTTGATTTGAGAGCGATGTGTTGGATTTTCTCTTTCTCCACCGACATTCCACGTCTGTACGGCTTAGATGGTAAATCCCATGAATGAAAAGGGCGGCTGCGTGACTACATTTAAATGCTCCTCTTGGACATTCGCATTCGGTTGTTTTTATGTTTTGTTGTTCATCCAAGTAAATCTGCAATTGTTTAAAATAAAGGATTATTTGTATGGCAAACAAGTTTTTAGAAGAAAAAAAGTTGTGGCAAGATTACGCATTGGCCGTCGTTATGTAAACAAAAGTCAACCTGTGATATATACATGTACTTGAGCGTAACCAACAACTTTCGAAAGAGTAACTCACCGTGACTTTATAAACCTTCTTTTTCATACTTGCGTGTACTTCACCGCGTAAAACTCCCTCGTGATAACTAAATGACTCCACATGATCAGACTTACAATGATTTTCTCCCTTCTTTATCGATTTCTTTTCGTCTGAAAAATAGGAAAGCAACGACGCGATAGAAAGCGTCGCCATTTTGAAAAGCAATATGAGTTTGTTTAGAACCGACTTTTTCGGCGTCATGGTAACGTGACGTCATCGCTTTAGGACTCTATGTCCGATGACCGACTGTGATTCCCAGCCCTGCTGGTGGTTTGACTCGTTTGTTGCCTTCTGCACCATGGCAGTTGTGTTTTTATGGCGATTTAGACTACGAGTGATCCCTCTTTTGCTTAGTCCATCGTGCATGACGCATAAAAGCTCGAGGAAAAAATTTCATGCGAGCATTTTTTTCCTCGAGGTTTACTTACGGTCAACTAAGCAAAAGAGGAATACTCCTAGTCTAATGGCGATTCTGTACTTTGTGAAGCGAACACAACAACAACAAATTGGACAAAATAAATAAAACCACAAACCCGTCAAAAATTGATGCAATTTGCACCTAGAATGTATGTAAGTTTATTTTGATGTTTGATTTTAGTATATTTAGGACCCATAAAGGGAATTTCCCATAGAAGGTCTATTAAACGCGTGAATCAACAGTCAGATGATGAGTTTATGCCACTTGTGGGTAAATAACAAACATTAGGACATATTGAACACTATTTTGTCACTAGAAGCGAAAAAAGTGAGTCAAGTGTTTGAAAAAAAGTACTCAGTCTGCACGGTCTGCACGGTCTGCAGTCTGCAGTCTGCAGTCTGTATGGTCTGCATTTTGGGGTGACCGTAACACATTATGAAGTTATTGCAAGCAATTTTTGTATGTCAAATGGTAAATAACCTAAATAAAAGCCAGCCCATTTGATGCCCATATATCTGAGATGCCCACCTGAGAATTATAGAAATCGGGGAGAATTGGCTGATTGCCCCTAAAAATGTACTTTTAGTACATAACTAAGTTCTGCCAATTCAGCAACGTAAATGAGTCAAATATCTCGTAAAAAGACCCATAATCAGCCAAAATACTTGTGAAAGTATGCTGGCATACATGTAGTCAATCAAACGTCAATTCAGTTTGGAAATCCAACTCAGTCGAACTCAATCCATTCTAAAGATATCTATGGTGTAGATTTCTAAAGAGTATGATATGTGAACATAGCACTTTATGCTGGCTTGTGTAAGGTGATGTGTAGGTGACCCATACTTCAGATGCTTATTTTAACTTAAGCTTCTGAGAACCTTGGCATATCTTCTAGCCATCTTTGCAGACAGTCTTCTGGTGTAATACATATTGAAACAACTGGTGATCCATTCTTTTGCAAAGATCCCATGGATATTGTGTTGGTATTACTTTATGTAAAGAGTCAGTTAGTGCCCGGTCATAAACTGAGGATGTACATGTACATGTGCATTTAAACAAATTACTTTATATGTATCGCATAGTTGTTGAAAGGCCACACTAGTATTTATGTCTCATGATCATTTCTCAAGTTCTAAAGTACAGACAGCCTTTCAGGCTTCCCACAGGCTTCCAGCTTAAGGAAGCATGCTGTTATTGGTTTACAAAAATACCAGAGATGCCAACCTAAAAAACTCAAAATCCGGGAGATTGCCAATTTTATCTTTTTTGAACCTAAAAAAAAAGTTGTTCAAAGTAGAAATCTGCCAATTAAATCTCAAAAATGCATCAAAGATCCAAAATTTTCCTACAAAAATGCCAAAAATTGGCCAAAATATGTCTGAAAAATGTATTTAATATGCACTTTTATTAGTATTGTGTAGGAGATTTGGTGACCCATATGGGAGAGCAGGAGATTCAGTCTGTATCCGGGAGACTCCTGAATAATCTGGGAGCGCTGGCATAGATGAAATACATGTCAGTAGTGGTTTGTTTTAGCAGATGTTCCTTTCAGAGAAATGAGTGACAAACCAAAAGTACATGAGTGCATTCATACATGTACAATGTAGAAGGTTACATTTCTTCAGTATGTATAAATAATGTATCATTTACCCTGGCTAAAACTTGAGGCAAGAACAAGTCTTGTGTCTAAGGACCATTGAATATCCAAGAACCGGTCAGGTGTCAGCCTTAGGACCTAGAGCCTCTTTATAGTAGCTTACTTTACATGTACATGTATAGTGGTTAATGTTGAGTTTAGGGTTTTTGGCTTTCTATTTCTGAGTTAGGAGTGAAGTTAAATAATCTCCTTTTAAATTATATACATGTATTGGTAGTGATTGTGGATGTGCATGTTTATGTAGGTTATTCTCACGGTCGCTTCTAGACTAAAGGCACATAAACAATCCACTTCACAAACTTTCATTTCTTGTGGTTTTCACTCAATTCCATGTGAACAGTGTGTTTCGGTCAAGGCAAGCTGAAGAGGAAGACTTTCCACGAGGTGGTGCTTCCTCACTGAGTCCACTTGAAGTGAGGAAAATCAAGCATGAGGCAGAGAGGGATGTTCTTTTTGGGGTAAACATTACATTGAGTGGATTGTTGTCATTGTATCCTGAACTCAGCTGTTTACTTACTATCTAGATTTATCAACTGAATATCCCTACATGTACAGTACTGTGTGATGAGAATAGACTGAAGTCTTATTATTGAAAGTTTCTCTCTAGCTGGCCTACACATTTAAGAAATTTGCATTGTGTAGGTCCAGAAAATATCCATACCTCCCCCACGGAAGTCTCCCCCACCCCTCTGGAAATTCTGATTGAACTTCATACATTTCTTCAAATTTTTTGGTCTTCCAGAACCCCCCACCCCCCAGGAAATTCCAATCCCTTCTGTTGGGAGAGTATGGATATTTTCCAGAACTGAACATCATATAATACATACATGCATCATATTATTATAATTTATTATGTCAAATTCACGTAAAATTCAGTTAACTGGTTGGTCGGTCGGTCATACTGTATGTGTGAAATAAATTTATAATACACGACTGTATAATCATGATGGTGGATGTCCATTAAATGTTGACTTCAGTAATGGTTAATGTGCTTTACTCTAGATCAAGCAGTGAACTTGCACTTGTAATGTAAGTTTGAGATTGGGCTGGGATCATAGTGTTCTGTTCTTGGGCAAGATGCATCATATTTTACTCTTACTCACAGTATCGTTCTCTACCCAGGAGTATGAATAGGTAGTGGTAAATTGTTGGGGTAACCTGACAGAATGCTAGGGAGTGAAGTGCCTATGTATGGACTGGCTAATGTATGGAGTAGGTATACGCCTAGTTGCTTCATGCCACAGAAACTAGAATTGCATGTAAGCAGTGAGAGCTATGAGCTAGTTGGGCTTAAGAGGCTCTTCTTCATGGTTTAAGAGAAATACAAATCAATAGTAAGAGTATTAATCCAGGGTCTGACTGTATTAATTAAATTGTTCCTTGCAGAAGCCATCGTCAGATTTAGAACGAAATGTTTCTAAAAGCAAAGAGAAAAAGAAGAAAGTCAAGAAAACTGCTGCTGCAGGAAATGAGTTAAATGGAAAAGTTGAATTAGAAGGGAAATCAAAACTTAAACTTGTGGAGCCTCTCACATTCAAGGTATTGTCATGTGATAAGCCTGTTAGGTCCCTCCCTAATCACTAAGCATCTCTCTCTCTCTTGGAGCTTTAATTGTATAATAAACTGCACTTACATGTATACCAGGGATGTAGATGTAGATGTAGCTAAGAGCTACATGTGGCTACTGGCTAATTTATCATGGATGTACCTGCTGACTCTTGTGAATGCCTTGGCCATGAACCTCAGGTCTGTGGGTCAGAAAACTTTGATCTCAAGCCCACTCCACCACGTCAGAGGACCAAAATCTCACATCTTCAATGTAGCTAGGATATTTGAGCTATTACAACCTTACATGTAACTTGCACATTTATAAAAAACATATACTGAGAGAGAGGACTTCAAGAGAAAGACATGTACATGCATGCTTTGGAAACAAGCTCATTGTGCACTGACATGTTGTCCACCTTTAGTACTTCATGTCTGTGCATACATGTACTTTTGTAACATTAATTTAACAAGAGGCAAAGAACTTTTAATAGATGTTTTAACCTAAAGTTAACAATTTTATCTTTGTTAGTGCATATGCCATTAATTAATTGAAGGGGTGAGGTCAGCCACAGGTATTTCATTAATATTTTACACACTCCCAGTCAATTGTACTATCCTAGGACTGAACTGGCAAACTCTGTATTAACCACTTTTGACCAAGGACATCACTGATGTTGTTGTTTAAGTTGTACACTTGCCTCTTCAATTAGGATGAAGTCTTGTCAGTTGAAAGCTCTTTTCTCCTTGATATTTCAAAGCTTCCTTTTAATTAACACTGACTAAATTCCCAACAGAAACTCTATGTGGGGATGAAAATTTTGGGAGCAATACGAGAAGTGAATGAATATGACATGGCCATCAGTCTGCCAAACGGACTGAGTGGATTTGTTCACATTACACATGTAAATGAGAAGATCACCGAAAGATTAAAGGAGGTGTTACAGGCTGATGACACAGACAGTAAAGAGACAGAGGCAAGATATGATTTTGAGTTTGTTAGTTTAGCATAATTTTTTGAGAGTAATGCAAGACACCATGATGATCATGAATCAATAATGATGACATTCGATCTGGCCAGGACATATCACTAGGAAACTTTTATGTACATGTACTGCTTTCTTTTGAGATTTCTAGACTGTCATGTACCAGTAGGTACATTGCACTATATAATTTTAAAAACATACAGTACATGTACATATGATAGGGCACGAGCCTTTATATTTAATTCTGTCTTGATCATAATGATTGTAGAGTCCAAGAAAAAAGAATCTTGTCAGAATCTGATCCTGGGGTCATGACATAATTAAAACTTTCTTGTTAATACTCTGCAAAGAAACTGGCATACAAGAAAGATAATAAATGAATGTCCTACAGTTTGTTTACATGTACATTAGAGCAACATAAATGTACAAACAACATATTAATCTATATCACTAAGTTGAACTCTCCCTAGCTATTCATAAATCAAAATATCACTAAGCACTACATGTACAATCATGTAATTTGTTCTTCTAGACTTTTGGAGAACAGCAATGATTACATGTAGCTGTATACATTTCATAAATAAACTAGCATTATCCTAGAATTCAACCACTTGGTTAGCTTGAAGGAAGATCACATGCTGGCACATGCTGGCTCAAATGTGACCCTGAAATTTCTGTGTCGCACTTTGTATTTGCAGACAACTAGTTTTCCAGAGCTTGCTAAATTCTTCACTGTTGGAACCCTGGTTCAGTGTTCAGTGTTGGAACTGGAAGGTTCCAAGCCTGGTCAAAAGAAAATCAAATTGTCTTTGGATCCTAAAGGTGTTAACAGTGGGCTCAGCAAGTCATCTCTGAAGCCAGGAATGGTAGGCAGAAGAATATTTAAACAGTAATTAAAAGTTCTTCATGATTGTAATAATATTACTTTTTTATTTAAATCATACATGTACCCAGCAATTTGTCAGTTTGTCTTTTCTTACAGTTACAGTATATACCACAGTACTACTTTTCTTGGTCTATAATTGTATTTTCTTGTTTCAGTTAATTTATAGCATTTGAAGCACTATCATGACTTCCTGACTTGACTTGTCTTTTAAGAGGCATTTTTAATTAGTTTTGGTTAGTTTTGGTTTTTGTGATGCCTCATAATTGCAATCCACTAAACTTATTGGGAAATCAGTCGTTTGTATACTTGCATCTTGTACATGTATTGGTATACACAAACCATAAAAAATGTACTGTTTTATGTTCATCTTAATATGGAGCTAGAGTCATACTTGCACACCTCAGCATAAGAACTGTTATTTCTGTGGGAGTATAATACTCTTATTTATGCAGTGTGTATATATACATTCTACATGTAGCTACATTGTAATATACTGTCAAAGAGACAGCAGATCAGAGTTTCACAACTGAGAAAAATCATTAATTGCTGTGCTATCGCAGCAAACCCTTGCTAACCCTCCTCAGTCTTGACAGGGTTACAGAGATCTTGATGATGTTGTCAAGATCGAGAGGAGAAAATCTATATTGTTTTAACGGTTTAAAAAATACCTGAAGTGAAACAAATAAATAGTGAAATGACAATTAATTGTACTTTTTTCAGGTCCTTCCAGGTTATGTAAATAGTGTTGAAGACCATGGCTATCTCATATCATTTGACATTGAGAACACAAGAGCTTTTTTGCCAAAAAGCAAACTGAATGGAGGTATGGAGTTAAAATTGTAAGCTTTAATTGATTATAGATCTGAAAAACTGAACACAATTTATCTGTGTTTATGATACAGAAATTAAAATTTATATAATTATGAAAATTAACTAATAAATAAATTTTAATTAAATGGGGTTTTTATCCAGAGTTTCAAGAAGGCCATTCCTTGTGCTTGTTGGTTAAGTCTGTGGCAGAGGACCAGAGGATTATAACAGTTAGTGCAGACAAAGATTCGATTCAGGATGCACTGGTATGTAATCCATACATGTATGTACATTTGGGTTATCGACCAATTATGAGGTCAAGATGGCTGGATATTGCACGATCCGATCACATGGCAGGTCAACGTGGACTGGAATGAGTTACTTTGTTTTGGAAGTCTTACTGTGCAACTTGCGTCCCAGCATGTGTGATTTTGTACCATGTGACTGCATCATGGAAAGGCCTATCGAGGCTCATAAACATTGTACCAAAAGTATTCAGAGGTTAACATCCAGTCATTTTGAATGAACATGCTTGGTCATTAATTCATAGGATTTATTATATGGCATACAGGAAACCTTTTTCTCGCAGGATGCAGCAGGCAATACCAAGCGCACCAGATACATGTACATGTACATTTGTATGCATGTAGGCCCATCTTGCCTGCTTGGGTAGCCAATCATACAGTAGTTCAGGATTTGATTCATTGTACGTTGTGAGTAGGCAGATGAATAAATCTAATGTAATCAACAGATCAGACTTGTGTTACTGTTTATTGAAATAACTACCTCTGTCATCAGTTGACTCAAGGTATCGGAAGTCGTCTGGAAGGGAAAGGGCATATTTCTACATATACTACACAATAATATTATTATAGGACTTCCATGATTCCACGCATTTGTGTGTCATGATAAGCAGATCTC
Source organism: Orbicella faveolata (assembly GCF_042242905.1). NCBI lineage: Eukaryota > Metazoa > Cnidaria > Anthozoa > Scleractinia > Merulinidae > Orbicella > Orbicella faveolata. The sequence goes on along the minus strand of NW_028301536.1, from coordinate 17,315,011 downwards.
TAAACAGATGATTAATCATAGTCCCATGTCCTGTCCTAGTGTTTATTCATATTACCACATTGCAAAATGCTCGTCAAGTTTCATCCACCTAGTACATATAATTATTAATACAGTGTAGATCTCTAGTTATTTTAGTCCAAGTCCTTTATGAAGCAAAAACACTTTTGCCGTCTGTTTTTGTGAGGTTACCCTAACAAGTAGTACTGACTGACAATGTTTCGATACAGTACATGTATTTATGCAGTATTCTCCTGGGGAGTTGATAGTGCCAGTGAGAGTTGTAGCATAGCATAGTATGGCCATCCCTGTCAACTCTTGATCTCTCGACATCTGGATCTTAATCTTGCTATGGTAACTGCTAGCTAACTGCCCAAGGTTCCTTACATTTAAAAGCCTTTTAGAAAATTATTTAAATTGTGAGGTGCTCTTTCCTGTAGATAAAAGAAGATATGAAGTTAAAATTCTCAGCACTTCTTCCTGGCATGCTGGTTAAGGCATCTGTGACTCAGGTGAAAATTAATTGATTTTAAGATATTAAATTTAATTCCTTACCTACTAGGGTGACTCATGATTTCCCCTTTGATTTATGACCTGCGTGCTTTGCTTGTGGGCGATCAATCGAAGGGGAGTAAACTTGTCCATTTAACTTACAGAATGTACCTCCAACTGTGTAAGTAAGAGGTTCTTAAATAACAGATTTGGTTGTAAAAAGTTATATATTAATAGTAATGTTAATATATACATGTATTCTTATTCTATTCATCTGATTATTTTCATATCAGGCAACTCGTAGTGGTCTAATCCTGAATTTCCTTGGGGGATTTGAAGGCTCTGCAGACGTCCTTCATTTGCCCAATTGTGGTGAAGGAGATGGACAAGACTTGGAAGCTACTTATCCAAAGAAGACAAAGGTATTACAGTGTTAGTGTATGTAGAGGATACATGCTGTCAAATTTGGAAATGACTGGATGAAAAAATATATATGTATTTTCAGCTCACGAGGCAGGTGGAGTCCAATTTGGCACTCAGAGAAATGGTTTGATTCCAGTTATTTACTAAATAAATTGCACTTGTTAAAACATGTATCTTGCAGTTGAAGCTGTCCACATTGTTTATCTAAACATGTATCCAAATTTTGCAAAGTTTGCTAAATTATTAACAAACACCCATGTACATGTACACTGTATGTATTATTATCAAGTAATCTATGTGTCTGTGATAAGATGTTGGGCTGACAATATGATTAAACATCAAATTATGGTGCTTAATTTGGCTTGAAAGGTTTGATTTAGGTCTTCGAACTTTAATTTAATCCAGAGAGGTTAAAAACCGTGCTATTGTGAGAATGTATAAATGTTCATGCAACTGTTTGCTCTATCTGTAGGTTAAATGTCGTCTGTTGTATGTGAATGTGAATACCAAGACAGTGGGACTAAGCCTTCAAGAAAATGTCATTTCCAATGAAGCTGCCAGCTTTGGTCATTGGTCAGTTGGTGATGTCGTTGATGATGCTACTGTTATCAGAGTGGATCAGGGACTGGGTCTACTATTGAGGCTGTCTGATGATATTCTTGGATTTACTCATGTTAGTTTGTTTTGCATCATTATTTTATCTATAGACAAATCGAATAAATAATGATAAATCATCTTTATAAGAGGAATTGCCCGTCACATAAACACATGGTTTTCAGAGAGGTCCAGCGTTCTACCAACGTTCCTGGACTATTTCTTCTGATCTCCTGAGTTAGATATACACTGTATTGACCGAGAACTGGTATCTTTAGTTTGGATTATCAAAAGGTGTATATATACAGTCTTTATTGTAGCTGCCATCATGTCAGCATGAAGCTTAAGAATGGCATGACGAGACAGGCTGCTGATATGCTAGACACAGAGCCTGTGAGCTTTAAAAAACTGTTGCATCATGTATGAATGAAAAAATTATTCAATATGGTTCGTTCTTTTAAAGTTTGTTATTGACAGTGCTTAGAATGTATTTCTTGTTGGACTTAAGATTTCAAGAGTAGCAGATGAACATGTGGACAAACTGGGAAAGAAATACAAAGTTGGAAGCACCCACAGGTACACGATCAATTTCACTTAAAGCTCAAGGTTACAAATGTACTTTCTTTTGCCTTGCAGTACATTTAAACAGACCAAGAAATAGCATTTAACATTTTGACGTACATGTAAGACCAAAACCAACATTTTTTTTCACAGCTTAACGCTGAGTGCTTTCCGCAGGCCGTGAAAATATCCTCAGTGGTTGTTCAGCCTTTTTAATATGCTTTCTTTGCTCTCTTGGGCATTGTGTTCTAACGGTGGACACATGGGCAAAACGGGTGAAACCCACGGCCAATGTGCATACATGTATGATTTCAGGCGGTTCTGTACATTGAACCTTTCATCATCTACATACAGTGCTCATTGTCGTGCTCATTAGAAGAGAGCAGTCTGTATGAACTTTTCAACATCGACATGTGCAAGTATTTTTTTTCATAAGTCTTGAATTTTTGTTGCCATTTTTCATAGCTCATGGACATAGGGATTAAGATGGCAGTCTCATATTTGCCCTTCGTGCATTGTAGTGTTTACTGAACTTGAACATGCTACATTATAAATTATGTGTACTATAGTATTAGAAATAAAATGAGAATGATATTTTTGTGCAGGTGTCGTATTCTTGGCTTCAACTCCTTAGATGGTTTGGTTAACCTGACCATGGAAAAGTAAGTTTAAACTTCGTATATCTTGATTTTGGAAAATTGTGATATTTTCCCACCTGATGTTATGCACAGAGAATTTGCGTGCTAAGCTTCGGAAAATATCTGGCAGATGTCATAAAAGGGCTAGGGTAACGTTACTTGTGTAAAGTGATTGCTGAAAAACACCAAGTGAACATTTAGTAAGCCACTGTAGGCTGGGAACAAATGAAAACATGACAAGTAATAGGCAGCCCTACAATATAACTTGCTTTTCAAACTGAGTTTATGTGCTTCAAATGTGGTTTTACTTGTTTAGGTCAGTCATTGAGCAGCCATTCTTGCGCTATCATGACATCAAGCCTGGAGCTGTGATCAAGGTAAATGGTGCCCCGTTCTGATTAAGTCTCCTTAAGGAATAATCTTAACTGAGTATTCATGTTTGCTGGTTTAAGCGCTCCTCCAGTTCTCCCTGGCAGTTGGTAAAGTTCTTCATTTCTTCGTGTCTTTAATTTATTCTCCCTTTATATTCACTATCGATTTCATCTGCACTGATTGCGCACTTCAAACCGGTACGTTTTACTCATTATTTCATCTGTTTTACAAACTGCGTGCTCCTAAATAAATGTCTTACGTTTTACTCATGAATTCATCTGCTTGACAAACTGTGATTGTCTAATGTTGTAAGTTTTACTTAACATTTCATATCTGCACTGAGAAGTGCGCGCTTCTAAGGCCTAACGTAGGGTTCTTCTAATCTACGCATTACTCGTAACTTTATCAGAATTACAAACTGTACGCTTCTACTGTAGAAACGTGATGAAGAGCGTGCCACGAGGCCTTTCTTTTTTGTGTGATGAGAAAAAAGCTTCTTCCATGCCTGGCCTTTTCCAAAAAGGTGCCTTTTCCGGCAGGCTGTTCTTTTAGGACCTCTCCGTAGCAGAGTTTTTTACTGAAAAGTGTAAATTTTATTGAAGACTTCTTTTTGCGTTACATCTTTGCAAACAGTACTAAGTCAGTTTTTTCCATTGTGTAATTAACCGCGTTTGTGGAGTTCGTAACAGTTCTGTTAGATAGAAGATTCCGTTAACATTTCGCTGTGTTCAACTGTGTCACTTCTCATCTTTTCATAGGGCAAGATAATAACTTTAGAGAAGTTTGGAATGCTCGTTTCTGTATCAGACCACGTCAGAGGCTTGTGCACTACACTTCATTTAGCAGACATTAATCTTCAACACCCAGAGAAGAAACTGAAAGAAGGAAAAGTCGTCAAATGCAGGGTAAGTGTCTATGAAGGCTTTAGGATGAGAATGTTTTGTGAAGTAGAAGTGTTTTTACATTGTGAATTTTGCACCAGCTACTTGGAGGAAAAAGAAACCAGTGATTAAGGATATTACTTAAAATAAAGAATGGTGATAAAACAATCCAGTATTAAACCTGAAAGAGACGTGTATGTTGTGGCATACAATGCAACTGTTGATCGACTTTTTGACTGGTCTGAAATAAAGGAAAATATAACTAACAGCCGTATAGTAAATTGCTATTGTGGAGATCAGGTCATTTGTGTCAATTGTTAAAGCGACCTTTTTGGGGAACGAGCAGATCACTCCAACACTCTCTTATTTAGTTGCTCACTTTTAATTTCCAAAGATCTCTTTTCAACTTCTGCTCTTGACAAACTTCATTCAACTCTGATCATTACAACTCCAATGCGTAGGTTTGGCTCGCGCTCTTTTAACTGGATCACACCCGTGCTGTCAATCAGCTGTCTAATCCGTCAAATTCGGAAAGCAAACGCTGATGTCAGTACATGCGTAGTGTCCTACTAACATAAATGCGGCTGCGTCATATGTCAAGCTCTAAGTATGTACCTTCGCAGAATTTACTTAGTGAAAATCTTTTGATTTCTGAATTTCCACTATCAAGCGTAGGGTGTATGATCCAAATAAAACAGCACGTTCAATATAAAAATTATCAAGAATAAGTTTACAGAATAAAATCAAGGAAAAGTGCCAAGGTCTCTAATAAAAGTTGTTGTTGAAAATTCTGTACGACTAAAGTGTTACAAGAAATAGGTTAAACTTTGCAAACTTCCAGCTTCGTGGGCGGGATTTCCAGTTAGAACTATCCATCTCATTAAGTGAACGTGCTCTTGGTACAAACACATTCTAGCGTGGTGCCGCTGCTATTGCAAAGAATCTTTTCTTTATTTGGGTCGAAGTGTGAACTAGGAATAAAGTAATAAAGTAAACATCGCTATCAAACATTTCAAAATAAAAATGAGCGATAGAAATTTTACTCAACGTTTCGATGTCGTCATGGCATCATTATTAAGTGACAAGAAAATAACGGTTCAACAGTGTTATATATGCGGTGAGAGGTGTGACTGTTTATTAACACATTTTTTTAAACAAATAGTTTCGCGCGGATGGAATCCGATTGCGTGTTCAGGCTAGGTTTCTTCTTTCTAATAAACAGCATTTCGTAAATCAGACAATCCAGTTTTCCGTTGCATTTCTTTAGGACGGAAAAATTATTGGCAAGGTCGTCGATGTTATAAAGGCTGTGATCGTTCTTTAAATGCTTTCCGATTGCGGAGAACCTGTGTTCATCAATACGTTGGTGTAAATGCAGGCTGGTATACCCGACATACTCTGCATCGCACAGATCACATTGGTAATTGTACACTACGCATTGTTGATTAATTAGAGGTGGTTTTGGATCACGCATCTTGAGATCTTCACAGACTTTGCGACTCTTGAATACTGGTTGAAGAGTGTGATCGATTTTCTTGAAACTATTTGTTTAAACAAATATGTTAATGAACAATCACACCTCTCACCGCATATATAACACTGTTGAACCGTTATTTTCTTGTCACTTGATAATGATGTCATGACGACATCGAAACGTTGTGTAAAATTTCTATCGCTCATTTTTATTTTGAAATGTTTATCGAAATTTAATCTCATTCAAATATCGCTATCAAATTCCCTGAAAAGATCAGTGAAAATAGCAAGGTTTGACTGAAAAATTGGACAGGAGACTAAAAATAAGTGAAGGAGTCTAAAACGACTAATTACAAAAAGAGCGCTTCCAAATCTAGATTTCAATTTTTATTTCATTTTCTCGATCGACGCCCGCGAGTAAACAAACGAGTTGCTGGACAACGCAGCTGAACCGAAGACATGTAGTGCAGTAACGGTGCTCGCAGAAATGAATGTACCGAGGCATTTTACCAAGAATCGGCTAACAAATTATTAAGTAGTTACTGCATTCAAAATAGTTAAGTTACTCGGTACCATTTCCAGTGCAACAACAGTCAAGTAATTTACACACATTTCGCTGAAGAACTAGTTCCTAGGAAACGCAGCACCTGGGTATACAACAATAACAATATGAGAAGACAACATTTGATCAGCCAGACAAGGAGCAAGTCCGTAATGTCACTGTATCCCTAAGGGACCGTTCATTTTTTATGAGGGAGGGGGGGCTGGTGGGATTTGGGAAGCACCATTTAAAAATCGCATGACCCCCCCCTCAGCCTACCAATTTTTTCACATGCCCCCCCCTTATAGCGGTCATTTTTTGGGATGACCCCCCCCCCCCCCCCAAAAAAAAAAACAAATTGAACAAACAATATTTAGATTTCAACTTTTTTAATATTTCTCTATTATCCCCCTACTTCACGTTATTGTGCTCACTATGAAGACAATATTTACAATCCCTATACTACAGAGAGCTGTTGTTTAAAAAACAAATCAAAAGAAAGAGAAGTCAATTTCGGATCTCCTAGTTATGGCTCACCCTGAGCGTGTGGCATTTGGCCTCTCATTGGTATCTTCCTCATCTGAATTGATGAATGCAAGAATGACATCACTTGAGTCATCTTCTCCCCCAGAGTCAATGGCATCACTGTCATACTCCGCATCGTCAACTTTCATCCGTTTCACTGCTGTCAGCACTTACCCTGTTGTCATTTTGTGTCAATGTCCTGGCATTTCTCAGTGTTGGTTGGCCAGCTCTGAGAGGACTCTTCTGCCGCAAGCATAAATGTCTTACAATTGCCTTTACTTTCTCACTCTTGCTGCTTTTCAAATGCTGCTTCAGCCCGTGGTGGTTCAAGTACTTGTTTTGTTCTGGAACACGTTGCTTTTTAAGCTTGGTTAGATCTTCGCACAACTCAGTCCAAGGATAATCCTCATATGATTTATCTTTTGCGTCCCTAATTAACTTTGCCTTTTCTTCTGCTCTCCTTTTCCTTTTAAATTCCGGCACTTCAAGATGTTGAAGATAATCCACCACAAACTTTGATTTGACAATAAACTTATCTGCAAATAGAGCAACGCTCTCTGGGTCAGATAAAACCAGCCTGCCACCTCCATGCTCTTTCTTCGCTTGGACCCTTGGCTGTCAGTCATCAGGATCACGCCCTTCTTTTGGGGTCTTCTGGTAGGAGAGGTAGTGGTATTCCGGTAGGCAGGAATGGTCAGGAACTGGTTTAGGATATCTTTCTATGGGTGATCCAGTCCATTCACAACAAAAAGAACAAATTTCTCCTACCTTTTCTTGACAGGACAACTTTAGAAACTCTCTGTAGTTCTCCCCCTCCTCATAGTGCTCATTCATAAACTTCTCAATCTTACGGAAGTAACAGTGGCCTGGAACAGAGTCTTTCCTTGCTCCTGCATTGTGATACTGAACCAAGTACGAAGTGTTGTGAAAAAACTGGAAATCTGTTGATGTGTTGTGTGAAACACATTGTTACATTTAATTTACAGATGTCTTTATTTGGAAGGTTTTTACCTCCACTCTAGTGATAGGCATGTATAAATGTTGCCCTTTCCAGGTAAAACAAAAAGCTATGAGTGTTCTCAAATCTTGCTGCTCTCCTTTTCCTTTTAAATTCCGGCACTTCAAGATGTTGAAGATAATCCACCACAAACTTTGATTTGACAATAAACTTATCTGCAAATAGAGCAACGCTCTCTGGGTCAGATAAAACCAGCCTGCCACCTCCATGCTCTTTCTTCGCTTGGACCCTTGGCTGTCAGTCATCAGGATCACGCCCTTCTTTTGGGGTCTTCTGGTAGGAGAGGTAGTGGTATTCCGGTAGGCAGGAATGGTCAGGAACTGGTTTAGGATATCTTTCTATGGGTGATCCAGTCCATTCACAACAAAAAGAACAAATTTCTCCTACCTTTTCTTGACAGGACAACTTTAGAAACTCTCTGTAGTTCTCCCCCTCCTCATAGTGCTCATTCATAAACTTCTCAATCTTACGGAAGTAACAGTGGCCTGGAACAGAGTCTTTCCTTGCTCCTGCATTGTGATACTGAACCAAGTACGAAGTGTTGTGAAAAAACTGGAAATCTGTTGATGTGTTGTGTGAAACACATTGTTACATTTAATTTACAGATGTCTTTATTTGGAAGGTTTTTACCTCCACTCTAGTGATAGGCATGTATAAATGTTGCCCTTTCCAGGTAAAACAAAAAGCTATGAGTGTTCTCAAATCTTGCAAATAGTGGATTACGTTTTATAAATTTTAGCATACTTGTTGTGGTTTAAATTTATCTATGGTTTAAAATTTCTTAATTTTCAAGGTAAAATGGGGTTGACTAGTCTACACGACTTTTACGGTTCGTGACATTTGTACATTTACCGTTCTCTGTTCGGTCACTCGACCTTTCTTGTCGCTTCACTCGTGTTCATGAAGGGCACTTCATGTTGTGTAATAAGGAGGAATTTTAGTGGAGATGAGCCGTTAGATCGTGCTATGACAAATTTTTATAGGTCATAGGTCTGCATGGTTTCCGCTGTTATCTGCATGTCGACTCGTTGAGTTTGACACCTCTGTAATTTGCCATGTGTTTATGCATTGTTTAGGCTCATTTCTATTGCAAGATATACTTTTAAATCTCCATGAATTTGCTTTTGAGGGACAAAATATGAAATTTACCGTGAACATGTTGCTTACTTGCATTCTATATTGTGACGCCGGGCCCGGCTGTGATTAGAACTGTTTGCAAGCAGAGTAGGTAGATCCTTATCACGGATATCATATTTGTTCTCGTACGATTTCCTTCGGAGACGCCGTAGCTTTACTTTGAGAAAGCTATACGTTTGTCTAGAGACATTCCTATGTTTCTTGCAGCTATCTGATCAAGCTTGTGTTTCTCTTGCTCGATGTATAGGTTTATTCCTCCTGTTTTATTTCCTCCTCTTTTGCAAACCCCGTCTTTAAAATGGGGTTGATGCTATACGTTGAGTGCGTATTTTTGCTTTAAGCTCCTTGACGTTAGTTGAGTGCTGCTATGTCTTGCACGATGTAGAACAGGGCACGTCCATAATAATCATGAAAGAGGCTCATTCCAAAATGTGCAATAATGGCGAAAGCGACGAGTCGTTTAAGAAAAGGTTTACAGCTGAACGATCCAGGCAGTTTGACATCTTACAAGCAAAAGAAGCAATCTTTCTAAGTGCGGATGGCTGTTCAGAAAGGGCGAGTGAGTTTTCCATGCCAGGGTACCAGTTGAAGCCCAGTGATGGAAGAAAACTGAACTTCTCCATCAAAGAACAAAGAGCAATGGTGGAAAAGTTGAATGCCACGATTCCACACTCTTTCAGTCCAATGGACTTGCTTTAAAGCAGGGCGAAGAATTTGCCCACAGTTTTAATGTAAAACAGATCAAATTTATAGAAGCTAAGTTGACGAAGGTCACGCAGGACATGGAAGCACTAGAAAATAAGAGGAGCAATAATAACAGCATATTGAAGGGCATACTCAAACAGCACATCAACAAAAGGAGAAGGAAAAAAGAAAACCGCAGAAAGTCAAATGAAAGAAAGAGGAAGCGGACTGAAAACAACGTCCAACGAGTTTATGGAATCTGTGTTGGAAACCCGCTAGGAAATGATCTTCCACAATGCCTTGTGTACCCTCCTAGAACGGCCGTCCCGGAAGAGTGTATTGAAGTTGAGGATGTTGCCACGTCGTTCTTTAGAAGAGATGGGCCATACATCGCACAGCTCTTGGAAGGGAATTATTTCACCAATGCTGCAAGAAGCAGAATCACCATCAACCTTGAGCAGGAAGTCAGAGATTATGTTTACACCTTCATGTACCCTGAAGAATACACTCTGACGGAAAGCATTGCTGCTTCTTGCAGCATTGGTGAAAGAGACTCCCATAGCAGCACAAGCGGCGACGAAGAACTCGACGACAGCGAAGATGAAGATGAGTGCCAGTGAAAGTTGCATTCGAAAATAACAGTGTTAAATACTTCTTTTCAGTAGCTACAAATGCTTTTTGTCGCCAAACGTTTTTTTAAAGCAAATGGAAAGTTTGTAATAAATTTGTATCCTGCCTTCTATGTTTATTCTATAGCAATTTTTTTGATATTCAAACATCATGCCATTTTAAAGTTTTACTAAAATATTTCACGTGACCCCCCCTTTTTCCCTTATTTTTTTGGGATGGCCCCCCCTCGAAAGCCATTTTTTTTCGCATGGCCCCCCCCCAAATCCCACCAGCCCCCCCTACCTTATAAAAAATGAACGGTCCCTAACACCTAGAATATTCCAAGATTATATTTCGAATGACCCAACACCTAGTTCTTTAAACATTACCATTACCTTTTTATCCATTATTACTCACGAATATATATGGTTGGGAATTTATATCTTGCTTGCATTTTTATTGTTTTACACAATGACTTGGTGTCACTGAGTAGTCTTTAAATAAATAAATAAAAAAATAATGTTACAAGTTATTAGTTAGGGATGCTGAATTTCTTTCATTTTTTAAGGTTCTTTCAGTCGAGCCAGATCGTCGCCGAATGCTGTTGACTCACAAGAAGACTCTAGTGGAGTCCTCTCATCCTCTTATCACTGATTTCAGTGATGCTAAGCCAGGAGTCAGCTCTCACGGTTTCATTACCACCATCAAAGACTTTGGCTGTCTTGTGACATTCTATAATAATGTCAAGGGAATTGTGCCTAGAACTGAACTTGGGTGAGTATTGAAAATATTGCCATTATAATAATTAAATTATGTAAAAAAGGGTTAGAGTACTACACTGTCAAATGGTCTGCACTGGCAATGCCCTTAGGTCGAAGCGACCAGTCGTGATACTTCATTTGTGCTCCTCTGGACGGGGTGCTACATTACCTACCTATTTATTTTCAATCATTAGCCACAAGTTCGTAACTTGTCATTCACGAACCATATCTTAGTTAATTAAGAAAAAAGAAAGAAAAAAAGTTGGTCAAACAATTAGCGTGTAAAGAAGCTGTAAGTTGTGTTGTAGGCAAGTCCCAAAGTATTTATTTGCACATTATTTCTGTCAGGTTAACTAAATGCCATTAAAGATATCAATAATACTAACAATATGTGTACTGTATCTGCTTTGAGCATATGTGTAGCAGTTTGCTTAGTCGAAGTGTGGCTCTTGAATCTAATTAGGGTTGTGTCTGTCTTAAACAGTGGCTAACTAATCGTTATCAAATCATGCTGATAACTCACACCATAGAATGTTTGTCGTATTTTTGGAATGAACAGGATTCCAGCTGATACTGATCCTCGAAGTGCGTTCTACATTGGTCAAGTGATGTTGTGCCATGTCGTCAATTGTCAGCCTGATCAGGCCAAATTAAGAATTTCATTTAAGGTATAGCACTCAAACCACAACCTACCAAACTAACTGTCAATTTTCAGCTGTACTAGGATTGGGATATTTCAGAGAATTGTTATTCAAGCTAACAGAGCTGATTCGATCTTCCAAGTTTGTACACTCTCTCAATCTAGAGTTAGAATGTTACATGCTCTACATTGACAAACTTTCCGTACTGTGTTTTTTCATTTCTTTCCTCTAAGCTCTTAGAATTCTCGTTATTTTGGTTGCCTCGCTAAACTATATTGTTTTTCACAAGTGTCCAATTTCGATATCACTCTTGGACTTTGATGTGTTGTAGAGTACAAGGCTCACTGTATGTGTCACTGAAACTGTGTTTGTATGCTTGCAGACAAGCTCCAGGCCTGGTCCTGCTCTGGAGGATGACAAAGCAGTAGGGGCTGTAAGTATCTCGTTGCAGGCCTTTGAATAGCGAGTGAAAAAAGGCGAGGGGTTGGGGTCCCAGTCCCCAGCATTTTTATCACTCGCTGTTCTTTACTCTGCTCTCTAACTAAGCCATCGCCTGGAACATCTTAGAGCTGTAACTTGATTGGCCAACTCCACGCACCGTGTTATTATATCTAAATTCAAATTCATGGCAACGCCATGTTGAACTCTTTGCACCACATTGTGAACGTTCGTCAACCGCTGGGTACAAAACACGTAACCCACCATATTAATCACAACAATTTTAATTTTCTATAGAGGAGACCTCACTGGATGTAATAGATATGGTACATACATGAATGAAGCGTGTTAACTAAACTCGCATTTCAAAGAGCTTTAAGTTTGGCTCAAATGTCTTTATTTTGTATTCGTTTTTCGCTTAAAGCACTTTCTGTGCTCTCCTTTTTTTTTGCTACAGTTGTTAGAGGCCGATGTGGTGGGCAGTACCCCTGAAGGCTTGGACGTCTTAGTTCATTCCGGCGGTGCGCCAGCATTTCTTCCAGTTACCCATTTGTCTGACCATCTGAGTAACTGTGAGGCTCTTCTTTCTGTGTACAAACCCTCAACTAGATTGACAAATGTTGTTTATTATGGCAAGAGCAAGGACAAGTCTATTGTATCCTAGTTTGTTCGTAATACATGTATATCACAAATTGCAGCTAATGACGTTTAGTAGGTTTGATATGAAACACGAGAAAAGAAGCGTTCTTATTTGGTTCGCCTTTGGGGAAATCTATCTTCCACAGCCCTCATTTTGAATGAGGATATCTTAAGGCTTCTATAAACCCAGATATATATCTAGACTTTAAAGACATCAGTGGGACCTATATGGCAACCTTTGAGCCTAGGGGTCTATGGGTGACTACTAGACGAGAATCACAACTAGAAAGAACGTGATAACCAAGTTTCAGTTCCCTGGAGTGTAAAAATAACATAGCTCTTCAGCAACTAAGAGTAGACGACCAAAATTAGGACCCATGGACCCCAGGTGCAAAGGACTTATCACTACAACATATTACAGATAGATCGTTTTCGTATTCACGGTATTGGACTGGAACTAGCTTGCAACTGAGGCTAATGCGGGAAGTCATTTCAAATGAATCTCTTTTTAATGATATTCCCTCACATGAGCCTCCATTTCACTCTGGCTAGTTTCATCCAATACCGAGAATACGAAATTGGTCTATTATTAATTATAGCTGTAACCAGTTTAGTGACGTGATCTTCCGAGCTTTCGTACATATGGCTAATTATTTTGACCTTTGTGATCATGCCATAGGCCAATGTCGATATATTAAAATTTCAACGTGGCTCCGAGGCTTTGGGGACTAAAACAATAGAAATCGCAACGACATTAAGGCACCAATAAACAATTTATTTTATTTTATTCCCCTACGTTTCGCCGCCATGTTAGACAGATGTAATCGAAATTTGTTGCATAAATTGTAAAGGTACATGACATTAAGTTTATTCCTTAACCCATACTTGTCACAGACGGTCTCTTTGAAGCCGTCTCTTGTGAAAGCAGCATCAGAGAAGAGCCTTCTGACCAACTTCAAGGACGTGGAGGTAAATATCAAATTAGTTCAACCACAGAGTTGGTGACTTGTTCATGGATAACAAGAATCCAAACAACTGAAAAGCTTGGGATTGACGTCTATGAATTTGTACTTTATTTGCTTACACGGACATGAATCTCAGGCTTAACTGAGTTTACAGATCGCTTCATGTATGGATGGCTTGCATGCGGAAAAGTTGAATCTTTTTAACTTTTTCCTTGGAAGCGAACCATCAATATTTCTATTTCGTTTTGCATGTACGTAAATAGACCTGTCCAATAAAATGACAGCAATTTGTGGAAGGGTGGGATGTAGAAAAGGTTGAAGAGCAATCAACTTTTAAAAAATATTTTGTATGTTACTGCATTTTCCTTTCCAGCTTACTTATATCAGTAATCTTTCCTTATAGGTGGGGATGATCTTGCCAGGTTTTGTCAAGAAAGTGATGAGTTATGGAATCTTCATCGAATTCTCTACAGGAATATTTGGCCTTGCTCCAAACTCTGTAAGTATAACAAAGATAGTTATTTAAAGCAATGTGCTTGCAGATGTTAGTACTTGCTTGCTCATGGTGATTTTGTAAGGTCACGCGTTAAAGTTGTACATTTTTCTTTGCCTCCAGGAAAAAGGATCATATGACGATAAATTATTGAGTAATTTTTCGTGATGTACAATGTTACTTCTGTAATGGAACTTGAAGAACTGAGACAGAAAAACCAAAAAGAAATAGAAAAAGAAGAAAGAAATAGGATGGTTAATGACTTTAAGATCGATATCCATCCCGTGGTTCCTTTTAGTGCACGCGTTTTCATTTTGATTTTACTATACTTCTAACTCCATATCCTTCATGTTTTGTTCAGTTTCTAGCTGATCAGTTTGTGTCTGAACCTGCAACACACTTTCAGACTGGACGGACAGTCATGGCAAAGGTTAGTAATGCTCAAATCACTTCACGTCCATTGTTAATCAATTAGATGATTGAATTTTCAAAATGGCCGTTTTGAAAAAGAGCGCAGCACTGTTGCCGTGGACGTCTTTCTTTCTAGTGTGTTTATCCTTAGTTCAACTTCTGACTCGTTACCAGTCGTCTTTTGAGAGACCATTGAATATTAACTAGGGAAGCGTGAGGGTTGCCTTCCCATCGTCCCCTTCGTTGCGTGCTACGCTTGACTCGTTTCCATCTCTCTCGCAAAATAAGAGACAAATAGGAGACGACTGGGGACGAATCAGAGGTTAACTCATTTTCTGTTAACTCGACAATGTTTTGATAATGTGACGGCAAATGAGATTTAATCGTTCTTGGAAAGTACAAATAATTGCGTGATTGTCCATGAAAAAATTTGATAAAATGATATTAATCCACACCAGTAGGTGTCTTCAAGGTCTACAATATAGGTACAACTTTGCATCCCTCTAACCTCACTCTAACCCCATTTTAGGTGACTGAAATTGATGTGGAGAGACAGAGATTTCTTGTCAGCCTAAAAATGTCGGACTGTTGCCCAGATCAGAGTACGGAAGGAAGCTCTGCGCCTGGTGTGGAGTTGCTGGAAAGTTATGTCTCAGAGAGACGGCACATTATCCAGCAGCTGGCATCGAGTTCAGGTAAGACTTAAGGAGAAGTTCAGTATTGCTGTAGCTGACTCTCAATAAGAGCGATGACCTGGACCGAAATTATACGGTGATTATCTCGCTGAACGCAATTAACAAATACGGAAGCTCTGAATGTGGTGGTGATTTCATGTTTAATTAATTGTAAGGTAAGAGAGGATAACAGACCAAATGCCATCCCTGCAGTTTTTTCACTTTCTTCCGATGCATGTTTACTGTTGCTTTTAGTTCCCGAAATAATCCCATGAACACTAGCGTGGATGCTGTTGACTAATCTTGAAGTTCATCAGTGTCCAGTACCGCCCGGTGAAAATAATAATACCACATTATTCCAAAATATAACGTGACGTATTTGAAAAGGAAAACCCGGAGTTTAGCCCTATATAATGGTCCCCAGACTAGAAACATAACGTATATATACAAATACAGGCGAATCGACAAACACGTTGACACGTTTTATAAGAAGGGCGCTTCAGGTTTATTGCGTCGGAAATCAACGATTGGTAATAATCGAAGTTGGTGATGTATAGTGCTAATTGTTTTTTTTTTTTTTTACACACATATATCTCTTATGAAAGTCCGCCGTTTTGAGCTGGAACCACGGTACCTGAAGAAGAACAGTAAAACTGCCCGAAGCGTCGCGTTTTAAAAACATTTTTACCGCTGAAAAGTCCCTTGTAGAAGAGAATTTATTTTGTTTATTTTATACGTGAACACGGGAGGTTTTGAAAGTTTCAGAAAAAGTATTACTCTTATATCTCGCTTTAGGATTCCGAAAAAATTGATACCCTATATGCCCTATTGCGTTCTAAACTTGAGATTGTTCTGCTGTAATCTGAACGGCTCCAAGACCATACCATGTGCAGCAGCAAATACCCATAAATAGCTTTAGTAGGGAGTTATCCTGGGTCCTAAGGGCGCCATGATGTAGCAACTTTTAGCGGGTATACACAATGTAAATTAGAAACTTTCCAGGTGATTTGAGGAAGTTTTTTGGCCAATCAAGAATAATAATTAAAGTAATATTTAAACAACAGCTACAATATTGCCATTTTTTATTTATTTTTTGTCTGTTTTGGCGTTTAACAGAGGAGATGAAGGTATTGACCTCCCTGAATCCTGGAGCCTGGGTTGAAGCAAAGGTGACGTAATATCGTACCTATAATAAACTATGCATATGCCAATTTATGTGAGAGAATAAAGGGTCATTGTAAATGGTTTGTGGTTAACTAAGAACAACAGCTCGGTGATGGCCATACCCTTTCCCAGTTAAACCTCGGCCTTGCCGTATTGACCTCGTTATCGCACGGTCAATACGGCAAGCGGGTCCGGCTCGGTCTGAGATTTTTCCGTAAAGACCTCACTCACGGTTAATAAGAAGCTATTATTATTATGATGGCCTGTGTTTGTAGCCGATATAACGCGTGCTCTGATTCCAGGTCTCGTTTTCAGATTTTCCCGTAAAGACATTAGTAGTTACTAATAATTCTTAGTGCTGAGCCGAGACCGGTGGGCGCTCACTGCATATACAATGATCATATTCACTTTATAATAGCTCCTATAACATTAACATCTCTATGTCACTCCTTTCATCAGGTTCTCCATGTAAAATTTCAAGGCATCTTATTGCAGCTTGCAGAGGGTGTACAAGGCTTTGCTCCCAACCAGCTGGCAAAAGGTATAACACTATCTGAGAGTTTAGCGTTTGGATTATTGTACTCATGTGCACCATGTTCTGTTGTTAATCTGTTAGCCGTCCTTGTTACAGCTGTTTAGCGTTTCTGTTAAGATTGATTTGATTGACTGAATGGAACAAAAACTGGTTTGGCAAGTCTTGTAACTGTACCAAGAGATTTCCTCACTGTTTTTATCTCATTAACAATTACTTCATCTCTACAAACGTGCACGTCTGCATGTGGCCATACCAATTTAGCGTTCTTTCTACAATAACTCCTCCCTCGTAAAATACAACAGGTTTGAGTTTCTTGTTGTTTATATGGGTTCTTCGTTTTTTCTCTACTGTTCATAGTTAGAGCATGACTTTTGTCCCAAAAAACCCCAACCATAATTAACAATTAAGCTAAATTCGAAGCAAGTGGTCCCTCGAATTTACTGTGTTATATCATAAGAGTACATGACATAAGAGTTGTATGTCTGAGTCAATGTCAAGTTGTTTTCTGTTGTTTAAAGGAGTCAGCTGCGAGCCAGGCGAGGTTGTGTTTGGCTGTGTGTTGGACTGGGATTTGGACAAGAAATTAGTGGTAGTATCCTTAACCCCAGAGCTAGTAGCAGAGAGGAAGGCTGTGGAGGTTCATAAAGGGAAGCAAAAGAAGGTAAAGCTGTTGATGATTGTGCGAACAAAACGGGGAAACGCCAAGGTTGAAGACACATGTAGTGTGAGATCTTACACTGCTGTTACTTACATCGTCACACAAGATTCCTTACAAGTTTCGTTAATGTTAAGGTTTTACGTGACCTGTTTTCTAACCTTTAGCTTTGGTCATGTTGCAGCTGAGAAGTGGACGAATCATTGATGCTTGTGTTCAGCTGATCAGAGATAACTACATTATAGTCACGCTTCCTCAACATAACTACAGGCTGGCTTACGCTCCAACTAAGCTGGTGAGGATTCTAATGTGTTGTAAGGCTTGTACCAAGAACGTTCTCTTGAAAATGAAATTTCGATTTATTAGGCAATCTATGCAGTCATGCCGAGCTCACGACAACTCGGTTTACAGCCGTTGTACCATCCAAGCTGTAGTGCCTTCCGGGGCCTGGGTAACAAGACTGGATAGCAAAGAGGTTATTCAGCCTTCTTTGAATTTTTGTTACGCGACAAGCAGTAATAGGGGACTTAAGATTTGAGTACGAGTACGAAATCGAGTATGAGAACAACTTTTCAGTTCTAGTTTGCAGGCTCCACATTATCACGTCACTTACCAGTCTTATCCCAGGAGCTATCCTCTCTACCTAAAACCACTGTGCAGTGCTAGGGCTCTGGAAACGTCACTGGTTTGAAATTCGAAAATCGTACTCGTACTCAATCTCTTACTGGTAGTCCAGTCTAAAGCTCCCTTTTATGTCTCGTTTATTGTCGACCCAAAAGCAAACACATGTTAATACAAATATAACAACTAAAAACTAGTAGTGAGCGTTCAGTCATGATTTTATTTTTAGGCAAATCATGCCGATGGTTTTTGTTTATATGCAGGTTGAAAAAGAGGTTTATGCGGTGCGGTGAATGTGTTTTTGTTTTTGTGTTGTTTCGTAGCATTTGAATGATATCAGGGATGCGTCCAAGCGATTTGCGGTGGGGCAACAATATTCCTCTGTTGTTCAAAGGTATGGTGTATGACAACTTTTTTAGCAAATACCTGGCTTAATGTTGCGAGTTATTTATAAAGTGTTCTCAGGCTCAAGTAGCCTGTGTAGCTGGCGGGATTTTGAGAGCCACGTGTCGTTACTCGCCTATCTATCTATCTCGAGTATCGGGGATTTCAAAGTTGATACCTGCAATAGATCGTAAGGGCCGATTCACAAGGTTCAACGCTGCAACCTGGGACAGGCCTATAACATTTCTACGACAGGAACTGTCTAGGCAACCTTACCACAATTGGAGCCACATACAATGATGAAAGTTTTACACCATTATTCCATGACGTTAGTTGTTTAATTGACAGCTGGGCGTAAGAATAGCCAGGCCAGGACTACTTTACATCGTAATTTCTTGTTTAAAGATCGAAGGCTTTCAATAACTGTAGAACGATCTCTGTGCGTGTTGTTTCTTCTGTTGTTAGGCTAGGTAAGCCGAAAGACGGTATATTACCTTTGGTGTCACTTCAAGAAAAACACATTGAAAAGGAAAATGTGATACCTGGAGCTATTACCACAGCGCAGTAAGTCAGCACGGCGCATAAATTGATACACATAATTGTCACTTCTAACCTCATTTTACTGAGTAGCTGATACACTGATACAATTAAAGTGGAGGTAATAAACTAGAAGAAAAAAGGAACTCTGTTAATTAAAGTTCGATTTGTTGCTCGTCATGTTACGTGCAGGTCTTATAGCTCTCATAGTTCTCATGGCTCCCACAGTGATTAAGAGGCGGCGTGACCGAGTGTATCAGGGCGCGTAAGTTGAAATCTGGAGGTCTCTGGTTCAAATCCTTCACCCTACCACTGTGTGGATTTGTTCTCGGTAGTCCCGAGTTCAACTCCTCGACCGCGTTGTGTAAATAGCCAACTGGTCAGCCTCCCACCAGTTGGGATTCGTGATTGTTTATGTTTTATTTGAAATATTTGTTTATTGATTTACAGTGTCCCCAACTAGCACAACAGTGCTAAATACTTTTGACACTTAAATAAAGTTATTTACTTTTCGTTTTATTTATTGATTGAAAGTTGCGAAGTTGGGGAGAGGGGGGGTCGGAAAGGTAGGTTAAGGTCATTCCATTGAAATAGAGGGGGGGTCACGTTCGACGAAAATTATTGTCGCATTCAATAGCCAAGTATCTATGCCAAAATCATATTTGAGAGGCAAATAATCGGGTTCTACTATTGTTAGTTCGACTAGTGATGTACTTCTATTTTGTAGGGTGAAGTCAATTAAGGATCTTCAAATGAACGTCAATCTGTGCGGTGGAAAATTTCATGGAAGAGTTCACGTCACACAAATTTGTGATGACGTAACAGAGGTGAGAATATTGAAGTGCTCTCGCACAGCGATTGATCTTTGTGATGTCAGTAAGAAAGACCGTTAGTTAAGTATGAGTTGTTGAAAGTGCTTTAATCTTAATTTTCGCTCGGACAACTAGAGGATCTGTTACAGTGCTCCGTACTAACACAAGAAACAACAGGTTATCAATAGAACAATTTCGATACGCATTGCCCTCATTAGGGATTAAAAAGAGGAAAACGAGAATGTCCTTCATCGTGACGCAAACCAGTAATAGGACAGAATATCCTGAATTGAGAGCACTCGAATAAGCCATTACCCCTTTGGTACAAACTAAACGAGCCCATCTGTCTGATATACGACCGTCAATTCGCCATGTTGATGACGCAGCTGGCAGCTCAGAACAGTGTGGTGCTTTCGTCTAATTGGTTTTCAACAGCGCATGAACATTCAAATCGACCAATAATAGACACTACACGGATCCGTGAGATCCACGTTATCAGTATGTAATCGCAGACCTGAAAAATGTGCGCGCGAATGCCTGTGTCCTCAGACTATGAATTATTATGTGCAAGATTTTACAGACATTGTTGATTCAAATTTCAGGGAGAATCACCACTGAAGGCCTTCCATAATGGAGACAAAGTACAGGTCAAAATTCTTGGATTTCGAGACACCAAGACACACAAGTACGTTCTCAGTTTATGTTGTCTGTTCTGATCTCAATATATTATCGTGTATTCCACATCTAGGATGATCCGGAACTTAACTTGTCAATTCCTTCGAAAGGAGTAAAGAAAACCCGAAAGACCAGATTTAAAGATAAGAGCTTATCAGGTTACTCTAGATTGAAGCAAAGGAGGATCATTAGTGAGAAAGTGAAGTGTTGTGTATTTTACGGAGTACCTTGTTGCAGAATAGGTTGTTACATAATTATTATTGCCAGCATTTGAATGTATAGCTTTAGATTAACTTACATGTAAGTTGTCTAATCTCTTATTTTCTTAAATATTTTTCTTTTCCTGTTATCTTTGCAAGGTTTTTACCAATAACGCACAGAAATTTCACCAAAGCAGTGGCTGAGCTTACCATGAAACCAAGGTAACGATCGATCACGATCGCTGTATGTGTGAGTGTCTGCTGTGTCTTGAACTTTGATTAAAATAAGAACTTTTATTGGATTTGAAGCAAAAAAGAATGATTGCGAGCAGCCATGTTGTATGTAACTGTAACCTTGAGAAACGTCAATTGAAAGTAATTTGACTATCGTCAGGAGAAAGTGGTTCCTTTTATACTTCTATACTCTTTTATGCTTATTGGGTTTTCCTCCCAAAACTCGATCTGCGCATTCATGCTCTCACTTGTAAAGGTCGCGTCTTATCCATCTTTGTCGCGAATTACATGTGTCTGATTGGCGACCATTGGTTTTTCGTAATGCTGTAATAATCGTACAACGTCACGTTTTTAACCAATCGAAACTAGCATACTGATTTTGTAACCAATCAGAAGTAAAATCAAACGTGACTTGTCGTAAGTCCCATTTTCCCACGCAAAGCACCAGTCGCACGTTTTGCCATCGTGTTCTGATTGCTTTATTCCGGTATTTGCGCGTATTGTGATTGGTCGGATGGGATTTCTTTGCCTTTGGAATGAGTGTGATTAGCCTTTGTGATAACCTTGATTCTATTTTCGCGATGACGACGACGACGGCCAGGAAACCGCTCAAATAACTTCAAACGGTGCTGCCGTTACTCTTTTAATTACTGTTTTATCCTTATGTAAGTGAATATATGAACGATCTTTCTTAGTAACTAAGATTACTCGTTTTAACAGCGAGTTGTCGACAAATAGCGCTGAACAACAGAGTGCACCAGCTGATAGCAGTGAAGGAATAGAGGTCGACAAGAAACTTGTGGAGTACAAAGTTGGCGAAGAAGTTAATTGCTACGTGAAGTCGGTATGTTTAACTGGTTGGTTGGTTGTTTTGATTTTTCTATATGCTTGGTTGAATACAGATGTTTTCCTCCATTATATGTAGCTTTAACAGTGACCACGTTATTCAGGGGACTAGATACCCCAAATGATACCCTCCGTCGCTGTTTGCTTCTTGTTTCCAAATCAGTTTGAACATTAATATTATTTAACACGTTTTAAGTGCCAACCTTGAATCAAAATTGGCGGCTTGAAAAATGGTCAGGATGCCAAAGACTGTCGAGGGAAGATAATGTCTAGCCGGATTGAGCAATCCCACATTTCATTCCAAAGAATGGCCATGTTAAAGTGCAAACAAGGCCTTGATGTTTGCTCGGACAATGATAAGAGAAATAGAGAGTGAAAGTGTGGTTCAGTAGCTCTCACTTGAATAGTCACGCACGAGGATTTACAGACTTAAAGATTAATGGTTGTTAAAATTCTGCTTCAGCCAGTGAAAGATCTGTTTTCAACGTTTTCCTCATCAGATGAAATATAAACTACAATTTTCCAATATAGAAAAACTTGCATCCTAGGCGGTCGACAGCTAATTGAGACAATGAGAAGTTGGGCAAGATAAATTTAGTTTACAATTTTTCCTGATCAGTTTTTTTGCACTGTCTGCTTACCGTCCACTCGTTTGTTGCTCTCCGGATTGTTTACCATAGACTACGAGTAGTCCCTCTTTCGCTTAGTCCGTCGTTCGTGACGCGAAAGAAAACCACGCGGAAAAATGGCTGCCCTTCTCGCCCCCTGGATTTCGCGTGGATATTTTTTCCTCGAAGTTTATTTACACGCTCGATGGACTAAGCGAAAGCGGGGCCAGTCGTAGTCTACGTTCTTCACTTGGTTTTGGAGCATTCACTGAACAGGTACTCACATTCAAAACTCCACACTTTAGGCTATAGAGTCGTTCATTTTGTGCCTGTTTTTGGTTCTGTTCCTACAATCTTGAATGGCCTCAAACGAAACTTTTCAATGCAATTTGTAGCTGATGTAATAAAGTGATGTGGGTTTTGATGTGGTTCTTCCTAGGCCTCGGAACATTGTGTGTGGATGATGGCGAGTCCGTCTGTCAATGGGAGAGTTGTGCTGTTGCACGCGTCATCTGATTTGGAGGTATGGTTCAGGGCCGATCGCGTGACAATACTTTCTACTTCTAGTTAAATCTATGAAGCGATAACAGCGGTATTCAGTCATCAGGAATTTTATCCAGATGCTAACAGCAAGCTGGAAGTCATCTTCACACAAGGACACATCTAAAACTATGAAACGTAAATTTTAGGATAGTTTTTCTCAGCCTACTAAAAGTTATACATTGTTATAAACCAAAGAAATCTATACTTTCTTTGTCCCTTAGCCGTCATCCTTCAGAACCTACCTTTTGTTTAAGCTTTATCTTAAATCATCAAACATCTCTTGAACGATTCTCGTGTTATTTTACAAGCTAATGTGTGTGTTGTATGGGTAGGTGTTAAGGTCGCTCAAGACTCATTTCAAGCCGGGAGATGCCTACAGATGTGTCGTGTTGAGCGTTGACGGAGAAAGACGTTTGCTGGATCTTTCCCTGACCGGTGAGAACAGCTAAACTGGCTTACAATGTTATGTGTATGGTAGCTTTACACTGGATTTTTGTCTCGTGTCGAGAAAAGTGAAGGGTAAGAGAGTTAATTTCACATATAGACCTTAATTTAAAGTTGTTTCTCTCAAGTTATTTTTAGACATGGTACTCAGTTCTTCCGCGGATAATGATATCACGCGCGTTGCGTGGATGTTTTCGTGGAGGATGAAAATACGTGTAAAAACCGTTTGGGCTGTTCACATGAGTACAATCCGCTCACAGGATCGGTTATTTTGAGACCCTGCTGTGATTTCCAAAATCGGGAATGATCTCGCAATAACTCGAGAGGGATTTCTTTTGGAATAAGGCCTATATGGGAGATTAACTATCTTTTACTCTTCATCCTCTCTCACTAGAGTGTATTTGCAATCTGCTTTGGATATTAACAAATGAGAATACAGTTTTTGTCTCTCTGTGGCTGGGCAAGGAAAACCAAAAGCAGGTAAATGCGTGAAGTCAATTTAACGCGCCTGCCAATGGTTACATGTGGTCCTGGTTTGTTTGAGGCACTGTAAAGGGTTCTTAGAGATCGTCTTTGTTCAAGCTTCGGCTTTAATTTCAAAGCCGCCGTGTGTGTTTTTCGGGAGTTTATTTTGTAGGCATTTCCAGTTTTTCAGCGGCGATATAAAAATCAGAATATTAATTCTAAAAGGAATTGTACCAAGAAAACTCGTAGTTTCCCTTTGCGTTGATGAAACCGAAGGACTCTGTAGAGAAACTGGTGAAATAGTATTGTCAAACTTTCTTTATGTATCTTGTTCCTCACACTTAAATACACGATATACATAATTCATATGGGTACTGCTTTGGCTGAGCTCTGTTTGCTGGGTAATAAAACTCAACACTCCCAAGTGGGATATATTTGTCACAGGTGTGGCCGTTTATTTTGATAGCAAGCTTAGAAAGCTTAAATTACAAACATGCCAAATTATTAGCCCAGCAAAGGTGAGGGAGAAACCTCCAAAGCCCGCCATGAGGAACAAGTGAAAGGGCAGCCCCACCCGAAACCAAAGCAACCCACAAGATGAAGGAGTATGGGAAGTGATCGCTGAACTAGCAAAGAAGACTGAATAAACGGTGACAAACATGTCCTGAAGTTACCACTAAGAAACAGAATGCTGTGAACATACACAAATGAACTAACGGCAAATCCACATGACACGTGCTTGCTGTCTGCGTAACTGCCAAAATTATAAACAACTTGCATCACAACCCACTACCTTATACCATTGTCTGCAGTTACATTCCCCACAAGGAGCCAAAAAAGTGTTTCAAATTCCGAGAAGTCGCAAAAAAACCATAAGTGAGATTACACCAAACTATTAATATTGAAAGCATGTTGTACGTGTTCAGCTGTCATGAACGTGTCTCGTGCAACAGAGCTCCACCATGTAGATTGGCCCGAAGAGAGCTGGGCAACCACATGCTAGATCTCTAGTATGTAAACAGAGGCCCGAGAAAACGTCCCACAAAAAACCTTGTAGGAAAGAATTGGTGAGGCAGGAGCCATGGCTCAAGCTCTAGCCCCTCCTGCAAGGCATAAACGTATGTTAAAATGATAATTAACTGCGTTATACCAGCTTTTAAGCTAGCGTGTTTGTAGCATTATAATAACCAGTAACCAGTGTTACAAAGAAATAGTATTGCTAAACTTTCTTTTCTGTACTTCACTGTGAAGTCATCACTTTAAATTCAAGAGAAAACCAAACGTTAAATTACCCTGTCATATACATTATTTCTCCAGTCAAAGCTGATTCTGCCGTTGAGGCTGACCAGTTATTAGTTGGGCAGGTTACCAAGATTCTTCCCGACCAAGGACTCCTCGTTCGGCTACCGATGTACAAATGTGGCTTGGTTGCTCTGACAGACCTCAGGGACAGCTATGTTGAAAATCCTTTGGAAAACTTTGAAGTCATGCAGCTCGTAAGGTACGCCGTTACTTTTCTAGCGAATTGGATTTTGTACTTTTGGATTTTTAAGAGGGAAATAAATGATGAAGATGAAGTAAATGTACCCACGTAACACCGCAAATGTTTCG
This sequence comes from Orbicella faveolata, assembly GCF_042242905.1. Classification (NCBI taxonomy): domain Eukaryota; kingdom Metazoa; phylum Cnidaria; class Anthozoa; order Scleractinia; family Merulinidae; genus Orbicella; species Orbicella faveolata. The sequence goes on along the minus strand of NW_028301536.1, from coordinate 17,289,710 downwards.
GTAACACACATGGTGCGAGACTTCAGGCAACGCTGTATTTCATGGTATTCATTATTGCTACACAGAGAAGTGTCACGCTACTCGTGTTGCATTAGAGGTTAGGTGTTGGGTTTGGTGCGGGACAAAAATCCGAGCATCCCAGTTAACCCTTTGAATACCAAACTTTCGCCAAAAAATACCGTTTTTTACCGTTTAGTCAGTTTTTTGGCTGCCATGACGCTAAATAAGCCTAACTTTTGCTGAGATAGCTTTTTTTTTTTTTTACCATAAGGAAAGATTGTTCGAGGATTACGTACAAAATTGAGCAATATTTAAATTCCGGTCATGCGCATAAGCCAAAATTTGGACTTTTTTTGCCATTACCCGTTCTCAATTTTGTTTGTTGCCCCTTTCCTTTCTTTTTTTTTCTCGACCCGTTTACTCTGGCTACCTTTTGCGTTGCATGTTCTCTCTGGCTGCCGTGAAAAGTTGGATGTTAATTACGGGCGAAGCCTAGAAATGGACCTTGATCAGTCATAGGCATAGTGGACCATTCTACCACCGTTTTTGCACCAAAACTGATTACGTTGTTTTACGATTTGCGACGTCGGAATGTCGTCAATATCTAAACCTGACCATTGTGCGGAAAGGCCTGTCCTAGCTCTGCCATCTGCTTATCAATAATATCTGACGACATTTAAATTGAGACGTCACAAGTGGTACAAAGAGCACGACCATTAAGTGGCTGTATATGGCTACTTGGGCGTTAAAGGGTTAAAAGCCTCTGGAACAAACTTATGTTTGATGGCCTTTGAAAGCTTGGAATCCAAAATGATGCTACTTCATTCCAGACTCCTGCTTTATCCCATCCCTTGGACGAGAGGGAGTGGTACGAAATAGGACCCCAAAAAGGTTAGACGACATGTTTAGAGGCACGCCGTGCTATGCTTTGGATTACATTTCAATATGTTTCATCAATTCGCAGGTGCTTCGTTTTGTCAGCAAAGGAAAAAGACCACTTTGATCTGTCACTTAGACCTTCAAGGTGAGAACTATTTTACCTACAAAAGACATAACACCTGTTACGGATGATTTTGTGGTGAGGTGGATTGTTCAGTGTTTCACCTAACCGTGAAATTGTCCGTAAACTTGAGTAGTCATTGTTAGTCGTTGAAGGAACTTATTCTTCGCACATTTACCTCATAGTTGCTAAACTATCACTGTCTCCATTGTATACCGGTTATTTACTTCTGTTGCTTTGCTCAACATGTCCTCAGTGTTCAGTTAGACTTACCAAGTTGTTCCTCAATTAGCAAGTTATGACTGTTTTGCATTGAATTCATGGTCTTAACAGTTGCCCTCATGATCACTCGGCTTCTGATTTCCGTCCGACCTTGCTTGTCAGTGCTTGAAAAAACCTTGCTTTTCCCCTGCCTTTTGTAGGCGAGTGTCAATGTTATACAGTTAAATGTTATTAGAAAGATATTCACTGTTTATCTTTCATTCTTGCAGGACCGAAGCAGTGTCAACAGCTAATGAGGAAGGTAAATATATTTTTGTAACATAGTGAATGGTTTGAACCCAGAGTATCAGTAGTTCGTATAGTGTGATCGTCTCGGTGAGGGTAGTTGTGAAACTAACTGCTGTTGGTGACTGACGTTTCGATAACCTAAGCGGAAGTCATCTTCCCTGACTCTGAAGATGACTTCCGCTCAGGTTGTCAAAACGTCAGTCACCAACAACAGTTCTTTTCGGAACTATCCTCACCTGGACGATCATACTATACGAACTATATTTTTGTCCCGATCCCGCTCATATGCTCTGTCACTGTCGCGTTAAGATCGTGTTCCGAATGATTTGTTTTCATGAGAGGGTCTGGATAAAGGTGCTGTAATCTCATATTTCTGGGATTTCTCAGTTGTCAGTTAAAATCTTTGCCTTAAATTTAGTTTTAGCGTAAATTTAAAATTGACAAATCTCAGCCATCAGTTAATAAAATGCGTTCTTTCTCCGATGACCAATCCTCAACTGTGGGTTAAACGCCATGAACACCTTCCTATGAAGTTTATTAAGAACGGCTTAGGCCATTTTCGCGCCGCAACACTGCGGTGTCTTTTCAATGAACATATTGCAGCACCATGTTTTGGGGCGAAATCGTTTTTACGTTTTCTTTGTAAACGTTAAACAAACACGTCTCCTCCTCGAGATCCCCCCCCCCCTCCCCCCCCACTACTTTATGGTTTGGCGAATGATTATGCAACTTTGTTCTTCTGAGAAAAGCCAGTAACAGTGTGAATCAGTTGGCTAAAGCGGAATATGGCAAGAGATACTATAGTATGACAATAACACTGAACTGTGCACTCTTCTCTTGCTTTCTTTAACAGTTACAGAAACCAGTAACGTGGATCGCGAGATCAAAAGCTTGAAAGACTTGAAAGAAGGAGACATAGTCCGAGGCTATGTAAAGAGCTGCTCTGACTGTGGTGTTTTTGTCAGGTATTAAATGAGAATGTCGTCATTTAAGACCGTCTATACTCTGGGTGATGAGACATTTCTTTATCCTGCGCTCAATTCTTCCTGCTTGTGAGAACTGGAAGATGTGACCCCCAAAATTATATTTGATGGCGTAAAGGGGACATTGGGCTGCTTGTTCATTGCGCGCGAAAGGGAGGAGGAGGACGCCAGGCTTTCTGTGCTAGACTGCACATTACAGTGATGAAGGTTCGGGGACGTCAGTAGAGTATAACGGGACATTGTGTTCTAACAGTCATATGTTTTATCTATTGACAGCCTCGCACATCACATTGTCGCTAGGGTACAGATAAAGAACCTTTCGCAATATTATGTGAAGCAGTTTAAACCTCTATTTCCTCAGGGAAAGCTAGTCAAAGGCAAAGTGTTAAGGTAAACTCTTTGGAACTTAATCTATAAACTTATTCAAAAGGGACTAGGCCACGCTATTTGGACCATTCCGTTACAAACAAATTGGTCTGTCAAATAATTGTTTGGAACGAAAGAAAAACGTACGTTTTCCGGTTCTTGGACCGGGTCGGGTGTACTTAATACTAGTAAGTCGTCATTGGTTCATTGTGTTGTTTACGATTGCTGTGACTGGCCAGATTTGCGCTTGAAGTGGATAACCTCATAACTTCGGCTTTTAACCCTGTTTGATTTAGTATTGACCCAACCAAAAATCACGTGGAATTGTCCTTAAAAGGGACAGACGTTGGGGGACCGGACCCCGCTCCAAAGCCAAAGCGGTTAGAAGAAAAAGAGAAGAATGACAAGGAAAGGAAAGAACAGAAAAGAAAGCGAAAGAAAGCAAAGGATAGTGAAACAAAGGACGAATCAGACGACGAGGCAGAAGAAATATTGAAGAGACTCAAGACAGGTAGATAACGCAGCTTTGTCATATTTCTAATAATTTTTGGGCAAACCTTATTCACGGAAAAAGAAGCCTGAACTAAAAGTGCTTGTCAAAGGTCTTATCCTTCTCTCATGAGGAAATTGTAAGACAAGAGAGGATTGACTGGAAGAAGGATGGTGGCGAGAGGCGGCTGGGGCGGAGTCAGTCGGGTCCAAAGTTCAAATTGAATGAAGATGTAGTGCTCGTGTGTAACGCAGTTCTAACGACTGAAAGTAACCAGCGATTGTGCTCGTTAATGTAAGGATTCAATTTTGCTAATGTATGTCTTTCAGACTCTGATCAGGAGGATAGTCATGGAGGTGAAAGTGAGGAAGAAGACGAAGAAGTCGAAAGCAGTTCGAATGAAGAGGTCAGAAAGCGTAGATTCTCTTAACGTAATGGCGCTGAACCCGAAACCCCTATCGCACCAGAACTTTATCAAGTTGCAAAGCTGTTCTGATTTAGTATTCATGGCCTGGAGAAGGCTACTTTCGAGTGTCGTGGTTTCTCCATTGGACGCTGTTATTTTGGGGCGATAAAATGGTTCCAAACATGAGTCGTTTTCTGCTGTACTACAGAAAAAAACAGTTGCTTTGTGCATGAGCACTGACTACTAAGATTTTCTTGGATTTGATATTCATGATGGGCTGAGCTTCTCTGGTAACATGTGTTGCAAGCATTTCCCGTGCGCTGAAACACTCGCACGGTTTTAAGACACGTGTATGCTTGCAACTTCTCCCTTGGTGTAAACCAGAAAGACGTGATTTATCAACTGGTGTAAGGCAAACTTTTTTTTAGTAATTTCCCATGGCAGTTTCCGTTTTATTTTGTCACGAAACACTCAAAAAGCATATAGCTTAGGAGATTTTCAGAGTTGATGGGGAGAAGTAGTTACACTTAAACCTATTATCCTTCTTGCACGTAATTCGCAGGCCAATACATACCACAATTGGTACATGAAAGATCCACTACGCTACTTTAGCTCAGATGTCAGTAGACCAGGTTGCAAAATTAGGATTGACTTCTCGGAAAATAGCGTGTTATTCCATGATTTAAATGTTGCTTATATTTCAATATTCAAGGAACATGACAGCAATAAGCACCAACCAAATGGAGTGCCAAGATTACAGGTAAGGTTTTCTATTTCACTGCAGTATGCTTTCATCGAATAAGCTGAAGATTCAATGGGCGTCACTTCAAGTTTTTTTTTTTTTTTTGTTACGTCACTTCAAGTTGTTATCGTGTTTCAAACTATTACTAACACTAGTCGTGGTAGTATAGAGGACGGTTTCCACATGATGTATAATGGCTGGATTGACTACCCTCTACGGAAGGGCTGCGAGAGTGCGTGAATAATTCCTTTGTATAATCATTGTCGAACTGAAAAAAATGTGCGTTTTCATTTTGGGTCGTTACCATAAGCCTGCCTTTGTATTGTGCATACAAATAAGTGTACAATCGTTATGAAAAATCTTAGCTTTGAAACGTTTTAAATCATATACATGTGGACGAAAGACCATAGCCTGTTTATGTCATGGTCTGTGGAATATTTGTTGAGCTTTACACGACGAGGCCACTGATTAGCTTTCTGTCGAAATGAAATTCTCAGAAGTGACCTTATAACAAATACTCAAAAATAAGTTGGGAGAAGTGGTATTTTTAGATTTGGATATCAAGGTTTAAGCACTTGCAATGTTCAGAAACTCCTTTATAATGCGCACATCATCCTCGTAGCTTTCCAGTGGATTTGACTGGAGTGAGGAGGGAAATATTGGAGAGAAGACACAGAACAACAAGAGAGAGCATGAAAATGACGATGAAAGCAGCGACAGTGAAACGGAAGTTAGCGAACAGGTAATGTGTGTACAGTCAGGGAATTGCGCTTTTGATTGAGCGTGCAATGAAGTTATGTGTTACCTGTCTGTAGGTTTTCATTTTCTCTCTGAGGTCTGTAGATACTTTGTGAAAAACGTGCAACACTTTCTGACCATAAAGAAAAAGTCTTGTCTTTTCAACCGAGCCGAAGTAAAGATCAAGCCTTTTTTGTTTCACTCTGTGTATCTTTCATATCTATTTTTTCCTCGGCATCATTTATCTGCAAAGTTAAGGTGACCCTACGAATTTTTGGCAAATGCTTTTTTGGGAATTTAATTGGTGCATTGCAATAAACAGAGTACTAGGCTTGTTGAGATGTGTGATGAATTCTCTTTTTACGGGGACAACCTGCTCCATTTGCAACGTTCTTTATAACTAAATAAACGAGACAATAGATAAAGAACACTGTCCCTAGCCCTGGTGCAGATTATCAATAACCAATGCAAAAAGAGGTTTCAGTGAGGTCAGTGAGTCTAAATTAGCCTGAGTATCAGGCTCTTCAAATGAAAGAGGAAAAAAGGAATGAAAGCGTGATAGAAAGGGCTTCCTCTGCTTCTTTCCTAACCCGCTCTCCCCTCCCCATAGGAAGGTGTTACACTCTTTTGTCTTCTCCACACCTGCAGGTTGCACGTAAGAGGAGCAAGAGGCAGAAGAGGGCAGCCAAGAAAGCCGAAGAAGATTTCCTATACAAGGTAATTCTGTAGCTTGAGAAAAGTCTAATAAAGAATCAAATAACTTTGAATTCAACATTAATAATAATTACGAGAATCGGACTTCTGATTTAAGTGGAATTGGAGTTCTCCTCTCAAATTCGTGGAAATAAAATGGCCCGATGGTTAGTTAAGTGGACTGCATATGGTCTGAGCTCGAGACCTGGCAGAGGTTGTTGTGTTGTGTTCTTGGGCAATACACTATACACTTATAGGGCCTAGGTGTGTACGTGTAAATGGGTGCCGGCGAATTTAATGCTGGGGATAACCCTGCGATAGACTAGCAGAGAAAAAAACCTCCTAGTCTCATAATGCTACGGAAACCGGCGTAAGCTCTGACGGTATGGGACGTTGGCCAGGTGCAGCCTTTTTTCTTGCAAATTTGTCTCATTTACTGTTTGGTACAGTTTTAGCTCCTGACTAAATGGTAAACACGTTGGACTTCATTTTTAGCGGTTACTCAATTTTTCCTAACCAAAGGCGTTAATTATCAAGTTCTTACTGCGTGTACGTATGTCGGCTTATGCTTGTGCTTATGCGCAAGTAAAACCAGCCTTTTCGGCAACCCGACAAGGTCTTGGCGTGGGGAGGGGAGGGGAGGTATGACGTGTCGATAGACTAGTACCCTACCCAGGAGAGTGTAGTAATATTCCTAGCTGCTTCACCGCGCTAAGCTCCAGTAGTGTGGGCTAGGTTAAGCCGAAAGCTTGCAGTAAATTAAATAATTCTTTTTGTATCTCTGCAGACGGAACAGTCCCTTTTAGATCAGGATCGTGTACCGGAGACTGCTGAAGACTTTGATCGTGTCGTCTTGTCATCCCCCAACAACTCAGTGGTGTGGTTACAGTACATGGCGTTCCACCTTCATACCACAGACATCGACAAGGCACGGGCAGTGGCTGAGAGAGCCCTCAAGACAATATCATTCAGGTAATTCATGACTCTATATCTTTAGAGCTTTTATTTCACATTACGGTATGTCCACCACGTCATGGTCGAGGGATACCTCATGTATACATTTGTATACATTACAGTGGAACCTGTTTACCAAAGACTCCCTGAAACACACTTTCGAGTGCTTTTTATTTTTTAAAGTTAATACTGGCGAAGAGGGTCGTATTTGTCTTTTCTAATGAGGAGACAAATCCACGAAGCAGCAAGACGCATTTTTCAACAAGCTAATCTGATTCTTGGACAGTCCGCCGACGCTCGCTCTCATATACATTGTAGCAGAACAAGTGTTTCACAAGGCAAATCAGATGGGAAGGGGAGGGAAAGATGAGAAATGGATCGAACACACAACTATCATCATTCAACATAGCGATTCCAACTATTAATAACCTAACTAATAGTATAATTTTAAAATATTCCTTTTTCCTATGGATCAGTCCTACAGCCTACTTTTGTCCGTGGGACTCATTTTGTGTCTTTGGTTCATTCACAGGGAAGAGCAAGAAAAGCTGAACGTGTGGGTGGCCCTGATGAACCTAGAAAACTTGTACGGTACTCAAGAGTCCCTTGTGAAGGTGTTTGAGCGAGCCCTCCAACAGAATGAGCCCAAAAAGGTCTTCTTTCAACTTATCGGTATTTACTCAAGAACGGACAAATTAGAGGTAAGGATGAGACAGACGCAAGGTGATGATATGGAAGTTGGCATATAACAACACAGTTTCCACTAATAGCTACAGTATGATGTTATTTCGGTAGATGTGTACAAGACGTTGTTCAGACGTTATTTAGATTGATTGAAGAGTCGTATGTCCGTACGTGTATAAGCGAGACTTATTATTGTGGACACTGTTTCCTTTTCTTTCAGTTGGCCGAGCAGTTATACCAAACTATGAGCAAGCGATTCAGTCAAAGCAAAAAGGTCTGGGTCGGTTTTGGAGCGTTCTACATGAAGCAGGGAAAGCTTGACCTGGGCAGAAAATTACTGCAAAGGAGTCTAAAGAGTCTCCCAAAGAGGAAACGTGAGTGATTGTTGATTGGAGCATGTGACCAAGAAAAATCTTTAGAGGGAGGCGCGGTAGTCTACCGGCTTGTGCGCTAGACTGTGGATCAAGCGATCTGGGTTCTAGTCCTAGCAGGGCTTACTATATTGTGCTCTTTAGTAAGACGCATTACTCTCACAGAGTTTACCTCACGGTATCTCTCAAGTGTATAAATTGTCACCGGTGTGTTAAATGCTGGGTACCTTTACGATGGTCTTGCATCCCACCCGCGGGGCAGTAGACGTTTCATGCTATAGAAACCGGCGATAAATAAGCGTCGGCTTGTAGGCCTAATAGGCTCGAATGCAGACGCTACCTTACCAGGGAGTTATAGTATGGAACAGTTGTCTATAATGGAGCATTGCGTACTTAAAGGGGGACATCTTTTTGAAGAACCAATCTAGTTTACTTATCGGCCTCGAGCAGGTTAACACAGTTCAAGTTTCTTTCATCATAGTTTTACGTTTGTTTGTACAAATCAATTAGTTTGAAAATTGAAACTTTTTTTTTTCGATCAAAGATTTACAAACGCTTGGGATATAAGTCGTGGAAGAGTCATGTTATTTCGTTCACAAATTGTCAGTGTAAACCACGAAATGAAAAATATGATGGAACTAGCAACATTCTTAGGTGTAGCTGTCAAATGGCGATGAAAGCCCAAACTAATGAGAGGAAAAATTAGAAAAAAATTGACTTTAACTTATTTAGAGTCTTGTTTAGATGGGAATTTCTGGGAGCGCGGTGTGGTCATGGTTAGTACTCTCAACTCCGGAGCGAGCGGTCCGGGTTCGAGCCCTGGCCGCGGACATTGTGTTGTGTTCTTGGGCAAGACACTCTACTCTCATAGTACCTCTCTCCACTCTGGTGTATAAATGCATACCGGCGAATTTAATTCTGGGGGGTAACCTTGGGATGGTCTAGCATTCCATCCAGGAGGCAGTAGAAATACTATTATAGTCACTTCATGCTACAGAAACCGATACGCTCCGGCCTGATGAGCCACTTGGCTTGTATGCAGACTTTACCTTTAGATGGGAATGTATGTGGCGAAATTAAAGAACTGGGTTAGAAAATCAGGTATTACCTGTCTGTTAGTCAGCTGTCCAACAGTAAGATCTCTGTACAGTTACTTCGTAGTCTCCTCTTCTTTTTTTAAATTTGTTTTCATCTCTCCCTGGCAGATGTTGAAACAATAGTCCAGTTCGCTCTGCACGAATTCAGATATGGCGAGCCACAGCGAGGGCAGACGATGTTCGAAAGCATTCTGACTAACTACCCCAAGAGAAGCGATCTGTGGTCAGTGTATCTGGATATGATGATCAAACAAGGAGACGTCGAGCTTGTTAGGTAAGGAAGAATCTTATTCGTTCAGGTTAGTGCTCTCAGTTCGGATGAAAAACTCTGCGATACAGGTGGGAAAACAAACCGGGGATCAGTTGATTCCGACCATGAATGATCTTGCGATTTTTCTTAAGGCTTCAGTGTTGCTAAGTAAACTTTTTAATTTCAACCCTGCGCTCGCGCTAGTTATCGACTGGTTAGTAAAAATGGGAAAGTCTTAAGAGCATTTTAAGAGCATTTGCCGGGGCTCACTTTATTAAGTGTCTGTAATTGAGCCTTTTTTTGACATTGTGAGGCGGCCAGTTGTTCAACGTGAAGCCTCATTAGACAATTTTTACTGGCAATCTAAGTATTACCGTTTCATCCACAACGTTCCTGGCACAAACTCAGAATATCTATGTAGGTTCTAGTGTTCAGATGTAACCGCATCAGTAACGAGATGAACATAACCTCGCGCACCCAAGGTGGCCTCTTGTTACACTTTATTTCCATTACATCGCGAATGAAAATCACTAGACTGCAAAACAGTTTGGTCTTCTTTCTTAAAAACTTGTTGTGAAAAGCGAGCGGCAGGGGGGCGAAGAGTACCCGTATGTACACTCCAGCTCTCCCCAGGCCCTTCACGGCAGATTGCGTTCGTAGACAATACTGCTAGTCATGAGCCTTTTAAAACATTTCTTAAGTTATCTTTCAGTTCTCAGAAGTACTGAATAATTGTTTTTCTTGTTTTAATTTCAGGCAAATATTCGAGAGAGTGATTCACATCAATCTGTCTTCCAAAAAGATGAAGCTTTTCTTCAAACGGTACCTGGACTTTGAACGGAAGTATGGCGATGCTTTTAGTGTAGAAAATGTCAAGACTAAGGCGATGGAATACGTTGAATCCAAAGCGGCCTTAAGTTAACAACAGTGCGGGAGGAACTGCGGTGATGAGTTGGAAAGATCATCTCTTGATAGGAACACTGAAATTACTAAGAGCGACAGCAGATCATTTTGCCATCCTGTGATTCTCTAGGAATTAACTTAGTTTGTTAAGTGGAGGTCCACGAGAATTTAACGCTTGAGTTGGAGTCCCGAACAAAGATCAAGTAGCCGAAAGCACCTTTCGTACTTCTCCGCGCTGGGTTCACAGCGGTCCAACACAAACCTGGTTTTCTTTGCCTTGAAGTCTGTGAGACTTTGTGTTCCTTTGCGGAGTTTGTGTTCTATAATCCGTAATTGCTACACTGTATGAGTGGTTTACGTATATTAGCTTTGTTCATTGTATTGTCACTGTTTGTTGTGATTGGTCATTTTTGGTCTTTTGACTCCAAAATGAGAACTGCCGTATTTAAATTGTATGTTAAATTCAGGCTTCTAGTTTCAAGTTAGCTTATATATTTTCAATATTTATTTATTTTTTTGTTTGTTTGTTTGTTTGTCTTTTTTGTTGTTGTTTTTGGTTGTTGCTGCGTGCATTTATGTGATTTTTCGAACCTTTTAAAATGGCACAGAAAAAAGAAAATGACAGAAACTAGTGAAGATTAATTATACCTGCAGCTCGAATGACGTGTCAGCAGTTAACTGACAACGAATGCTATTTGAAATAAATGATAGCAAATGCAAAGAATTTGTCTATTGACTTTGGGCTAAGCTTGACAGTGAGCTCCCTCTTTTCTCTTAGCCTGCGTGCCAGGCATTCAGTGGAGAAGGAGAGGAGAAAATCGCGCTTCGCGCATCTAGTTTCCCCCTCTTCCCCTCCCCCACCCCCTCCTCGGCCTCCCTTAGAACGCCTGGGCATGTACAAGACGTGGCTAGTTGTCTTGTGGAATATTTCGAGTGAAGGAACTTTCTAACCTTACCACAACAGACAGACATGTCTGTAATACATAGCTTCAGAAATAAATAAATTCATCGACGAAATTTGTATTGTAAGTCAGTTGTAAGCGCTGAAAAACGTTTGATAATCACATACACAGAAATTTCTCAGCTTATAGTAGCTTATAGTGTATGGCCACATAAACAGGGGCTGTCGTTTGCAATTAGAATCGTTCATCAAGCTCGCCAAAATAGAGCAAAATTTACAAAAAAATAAATAGCGATTCCATTTTGAGCTTTCTTTAGCGTTGATCGTATCTGTAACAAAATTCTCGATTGTGATTGGTTCTCCGCCCGCTTACTTTTCCCCTAATTGAAGCACGATCTCGTCGGTCTCTTATTGCAGGCCAACTTTTTGTAATTGTATACTTGTAATTGGACAACGTTTCCTTCTTACTGTTGCCCTACCAATACAAAGCAGGTTGCAAAGCTTATGGAAAACACTATGGACATGTTTACAAACCTTTTTGCGTTATGCTATGTCAGACAAATTTCAGCGAGTGCAAAACAAAAATCATTGCTCGAAAATCAAGCAATGGATTTTAGTTTGATTTTTAATCGGTGAGAGCTACTCTTATTCTTCTGAAGACTAATTATAGCTCGCTTTTATAACAGATGAGATGTTTAGGATACCTGTAGAAAGCAGACGAATATTTTTTGTACTATATGGTACTTATTTTAATTTGTCGTTCTACCTGGCTACTATCTTGCTGATTTTGTTCTTTTATGCGTGTGCGAGTGTTTTTGCTTATTTTTCGTCATCAGACAACTGTTATTCTTAAGTAAATAGCTGTTTCTCTTTATAGCGGAGCTCTGGCGGCCCGAATGGCCGCCTAGCGGAGCTCCATGCTCATATAGGAAAGAAAAGGAAACCCATGAGTTGATTTTCTCATGGTTATCATGGCTAGCGGTATTGCTCGTGGGCGCGTACGCACGACGGCGGCGACGGCGACGGCCTTATGCATCAGTCAATTCCAGCAGTGCCCTCCCCCCCCCCCCTCGGGCTAACCCCCCGGCATTAGCATTTTTTTAAAAAAATGGGCAAATTTCC